>NW_026886476.1:0-76432 GCF_032173495.1 Musca vetustissima | reverse complement strand
AACAATAAACCAAACAAATGAAATTGTTGTAAAATAGACAATATCGAATGTTGTTAAAAAGTTACAGAATACAGGGGCAGGACAACGCTAGGCCATCTTATGAGTAGTACAAATGTATGTGCAAATATAAAATTTATATCTTAAATCGTGGAGGGAGCAACAAAACTCACTCATAAACATCAAATTCAGTTTTGTAATGTTACCCTATGTGTGCTCTGATAAATACCAAGATGTTACAAAAATATATACAATTCACCTTATGATGGTGGGTATAAAAACAACCTAAAATGCCGAAAATTATACATCATCATCGAGCTATTTTTATTGCACCACGTCGTAGTTGTTATTTTGAGATATTTTAGGCGAAAATTGGTAGCGTATCATTCCTTTAAGCTTTCATTTGTCAATTATTGAAAATTTTGAAATTATATTTTTTATCAATTGGATTGACATTGTATTGAATTCTTTTGTAAGAATTTTAAAAATAATTGAGAAGTAAAATTAAATTCCATTCCATAGAATGCCCGTACATTTGGTCCAAATGCAAAGATGAAAATCAGAAGACATGCGGAATAGAGTTCTGATTCTAAGATCCATGCCCAAGATTTCTTAAAATAATAATAATAATTCCATAGGGACATTTTATTTCTTTAAGTTCCTAAAATGTTTTTATGCCACGGGAAATCAGATGGCACCATTATATGTTGGTTATTTGTCTAATTGTTGGTTAGTATCTTTGAACATATAAACTCAATACCGCACATATCCGATACTAATAATGTGTATCGCAGAGAAAACTAATATATCACTAATTTGCTGCAAGACGGGCATAACTCAAAAAACGTGATTTTCGAATTAATGACGATTGTTGTGTAAAAAAAGCATATGAATCTTTCTTACACACTCTAATTGAGAAGCTGTAGAAGTGCCTCTGTCCCATATAAAGTGTGAGTAAATTGAAAACTTAAAACGCATTTTCTGCAAAATCGCTTTTTTGAGTTATGCCTGTCTTGCAGCAAATGAGCGATATGTACGATGATATTTTCTGTGCAAAATTCTATCATTAAGTTCATATTCATATTGAACCTGTGACTATAAAATTACAAATACCTCAATATGTCAGGAGATCTAATAACATGTAAAAATGTTGTTAAGATCGAACAGCTCATATCTTCTCATATGTATATTCCTTAAATCTATCGGGACATTTATATTGGTACAATATTACAACACTATTACGTAGTAGGTATGTATGGTATACTCTATGAGAAAATTCGGTCAAAGTCTTCACAATTCGGTAGAAGCTTGGGCTTAAATAGAAATGTTTCTTCATAAATGTGTGTTAGCCTTCAATATCACGTTATGGTATATTATAGATACTACAATGGGAATGGATATATATTAATTTTTGGAAGGAAGATTTAACACCACATGAGAAAATACCAAACAATGGTGGATACCATTATATGGGGCTACACGGAAAATTTTACCAATATTGCTAATTTTTGGTAAAAAGGATTTGATCATACAAAATAAAACATTACAAACACTATGGTTGAAACACCAAAATGCCGAATATTTTGAGTACCGTTATATGGGAGCTGCCTCAAAGAATGGGCCAATTTTAGTTTTTCTTTTTAATTTTAGTGTGATTCATTCTACCAAATAAGAACCAAATTCCAAATTACAGCCGATTAGATTTAAAAACCTGTCCAAATCTTCCACAGCATCAGAAAATGTGGGGTACAATTAGATGGGGGATATTTGGAAGCTTGGGCGAATATAAAATTACACCCAAATGCCGACTATTAAGGGATACCATTATATGGGAGCCATCCGAATACTTGATATTATTAATTAGGGAGATTTTCTGCTCAATAAGCATTCCTAATATTAAATTAGAAGCAATTCTGTTGAACATTTTCAATATCAAATATCTTACAAGAAGTTGAAATGTATGTTGGAGGGTATAAAAACAAACCTAAAATTCCGAAAATAAGACATAAACAATATTGCTAGGCAAGACAACGTTTGCCGGGTCCGCTAGTATGTATATAAATATGAATTGCTGTTCGTTAGTCTCGCTAAAACTCGAGACCGGTTGAACGGATTTATCTGATCTTAGTCTTGAAATGTTCGTGGAGGTCTAGGGAAGGTTTAAAAGGAGAGAAAAAATCGAAAACCGCGAAAATTTTGCAAAAAAAACAGCGAACATCGGTAGCATCATTTCTTTACGCCTGCATTTGTCAATTATTGAAAATTTTCAAAATATTTATTTTTTTCAATTGGATTGACATTGTATTCAAATGTTTTTTGGGACAATACAAAAAATAATTGAGAAGTATATCATTGAATGTACCCGCGATCATTGTATTCACACGTTTTCCATAGAATGCACGTACATTTTGGGACTAATGCAAGGATGGAAAATGAGAAGACATTCGTAAATAAGATCCATGCCCTAGATTAATAATAGGAACATGTTGTTCATTAAAGTATCAGAAAATTTGATAAGCCACGTATATATTAAATCAGGTGGTTATATGCTAATCGTTTTTCAATATCTTTGAACTTATAAATAGAACACCTCGCATATATTCTATATCAAAAATGTGTATCACAGAAAAAACTAATATACGAGATAATTTCTTTGCTCAAATATATCATTAAGCTCAGCTGGAAATAGAACAATTAAAAACCAGCAATATAAGAAAAAAAACCATAATGTCTTGGCTTTTTTTCTTATATTGCTGGTTTTTAGTTATAATACTAATTTGAAGGTTATACTAAAACCTCCGTCCGATGTTACTACATATAAGAACTTTAACATACCGAAAATTGAACGGGAAATGATTATGGCGTCTTTTTAAATCGTTTAACTATAGTGCATAATTGCTGGGATGACGTTTATATTTACAGGAGTCCGTTGTGCCTACTTATAGCCAACTCTCTGAGAAATTTAAGTCAATGACTTTAAAATGCTGAAAATGGGGCGAGACCTGTATGTATTCCTATATCATAACTTGGATCTAAATAGATAATTATTTGCGAAAATGTGTCTCAGCCCCGCCCCAATATCCCGGAATGATATTTTTAGCTACCACAATGAGAATAAAGATATATTAATTTTTCGAACGAAGATTTGAAATCACATGAGAAATTATTCGGGATACCCTTATATGGGTACTACCCGTAAATTTGGACCAATATTGATAATTCTTTGTAAGGAAATTTTGTACTAACAGATCATCTAAAATAAAAAATGCAGCCAATTTGGTTGAAACATGTGATCAAACCCCTAAAATACAGAAGAGTGGACCAATATTGACAATTTTTAGTAGGGTTCATGCTACCAAATAAAACAGCCAATTACAGCTGATTAGGTTGAAAAAGTGCCCAAATCCCCAAAGGGTGTGGATTGCCATAATATGGAGGCTGTTCGGAAGCTTCCACAAATTTTGTTAGGAACATTTTCTACTCAATGATCATCCAAAATATGGGACTCTCCTAAATAGTGAACTAATATCGAACATTTTCAATACCAAATATCCTATGAGTAGTACCAATATATGTGCAGATTTCAGAGCACTATTTCAAACTTAATATTGGTCTATCGTTATGTGACTTATACATCAACAATATGGCTATGCAAGACAACGTTTGCCGGGCCCGCTAGTATATATATATATATATTTGGAAATAGATTTTCGTCACATACTACAATCGCACCAAGTGGATTAGATGGTCGGTGTACTTTTGCTTTCCACATAGTGATCCACAGAATCACTTCAGTTTCTATTTCCTGCTTTGTTAATTATTTTAAAATCTTTCAGCGTGCATAAAAATTCGCTCGCGAATGAATTAATATACATTATTTTCGTTTTTTGCTCATTTTACGAATGAATTTATGGCAATAAATTCTTTACCAAACGAACATACGCCAAAGAATGTTCGCACACACATAACAAACGAGTGAGAGCACACAACAAAGATCGTTCGTTTCGGTTGGTGGTTGAAATTCTTTCTGACATTCTCTCTCGTATGAAAACAAACATTCCCGAATTCTCGCGAATGATCATAACAGCAACAACAATAACAACAACCGTCCGTGGACTCAATAGTGGTTGGACATGTGTTTTGTTATTCCACACACTTTCATTCGTTGTGTGTGTTTACATTTTTATACCGTTCACCACACTGTGGTACAGGGTATTATGTCTTTGTGCATATGTTTGTAACAGGCAAAAGGAATCGAGATAGACACATGGTTCCTTTTGAGAATATACATAGAATCACTTTCTAAGTCAATTTATGTATGTCCGTCCGTCTGTTGATGTTAAATTGTAAACAAAGTATGAAATTGGATGCAATTTGGCATAAGTCACTTATTTGGTCCAACGACGAACCCTATTGAAATTGGGAAAAATCGGCTCAGATTTAGATATAGTTCCCATATATAGTTTCGCCCGATTATAGGTAAATGGCGCACCAAAGTCCTTGAAAATCGTTCAATTTGCACGAATTTCGGCATAGCCTACTGAATTAAGTCTAGAATGATGTGTGCTAAGTTTCGTGAAAATCGGTTCAGATTTAGATATAGCTCCCATATATTGTTTCGCCCTATTTTAGTTAATGCTGCACCAAAGTCTCTGAAAATCGTTTGATTTGCAAGAATTTTGGCAGTGCGTACTGTATTAAGTATAGAATGACGTGTGCTAAGTTTGGTGAAAATCGGTTCAGATTTAGATATAGCTCCCATATATATTTTCGTCAGATCTTATGTAAATGCAGCACCAAAGTCCTATATATCTTTCGAATTTTGGTATAGGGTACTGAATTAAGTCTAGAATGATGTGTGCTAAGTTTCGTGAAAATCGTTTCAGATTTACATACACCTCCTTTATATATTTTCGTCCGATATTAAGAAAATGGTGCAGTAAAGATCCATAGCTAGGCCGATTGACACAAAGATAAATTAAACTCTTTGAAGTTTCCTTGAACTCGTTTCAGATATAGCTTCCATATATAATTTCGGCCTATTCATGTTAATTGTACACGAAGTTATTAATGGATGTCTGAATGAGATTAAATTTTAAACCGAGCAGGATACCAAATAACGTGTGCCATGCTTGCTTTAAATCGACTTACAAAATTTAGCATAGGTTTAGATATAGATAAATTTCATCTCGAAAGAGAAATTAATAAAAAAAAAATAAACATGAATGATCTTCGCCCTAAAAAGGCATAAAAACAAAAAACTCACATATTTAAGCTCGTTCAATTTCATGTTAATGTTCCTTCAAAAAGGCGACGTCTGTTAGGAAACATATGTAGCATATGTGGTGAAGAGTATCATATAGTCGGTCCAGTCCGACTTTACTACTTTCCTTACTGGTTTATGATATTTTGTTGTTGTTGTTTGTTTTTTGAGTTTTTCAAAATAATATTTTTCAGCAACAAATGCTCGCGAACGAACGAATAGACGAGCTATATCTAAATCTGATCCGATTCCAACAAAACGTCGTATACATTAATTTGGACCTTATTCAGTACTCTGTGCAAAATTTTGTCTCAATCGGACCAATATTGAAAGTGTGGTTAACCATTTACCTAAAATCGGACGAAACTATATATGGGAACTATATCTAAATCTGAACCGATGGCGAACAAAATTTGTTGAACTTATAAAAACAACATGTGACATTTAATGGAGTCTGGGCACATTCGGCAATAGCGTTTTCGATATGAAGCTCTCATTGTACATCACTAGCTTTGATCCATAGGTATCGAATATCAAAATAAATAACTGTCGCACAGTTAAACCAGTAAGGAAAGTAGTAAAGTCGGACGGGGCCGACTATATGATACCCTTCACCACTATGGGTATATTAAACAGGACTATTAACATGAAATTGGATGAAATATAATATGTTATATTTATCTAAATGTGAATCTACCTAGATCTGTCCATAAAGAATGTAAATCGACTTCAAACAAATATAAATAGGTCATCCGTTGGGCTATGCCTGTACTTCTAGAAAACGCAACTACGTAATTCTATGCTCAATTTCGTACGTTGTGCAAAATTTGATGTCAATCTGACTAACATGAGGAGTTTGATGCCCAATTTACTTGAAATCGGGCGAAAATATATATGGAAGCTCTATCCAAATATTAAGCGATTTCAAACACACTTGTCACAGGTGCGTAAATTACTTAAAATCAATCTATAAGGCAGACATCACTCTAGGCTCAATTTATCATTCTAGGCTCAATTCAGTACGTTATGCCAAATTTCGTGCAAATCGAATGATATATAGGGACTTTGGGGCACCATTTACATGAAATCGGTCAAAACTATATATGGGAGCTATATCTAAATCTGGACCGATTTCTTCGAAACTTGGCAGACATCACTCTAGGCTTAATTCAGTACGTTATGCCAAATTTCGTGCAAATCGAAAGATATATAGGGACTTTGGTGCACCATTTACATGAAATCGGACGAAACTATATATGGGAGCTATATCTAAATCTGGACCGATTTTCACGAAACTTGGCAGGCATCACGAAACTTGGCAGGCATCATTCTAGGCTCAATTCAGTACGTTATGCCAAATTTCGTGCAAATCGAAAGATATATAGGGACTTTGGGGCACCATTTACATGAAATCGGGTGAAACTATATATGGGAGCTATATCTAAATCTGGACCGATTTTCTTGAAACTTGGCAGACATCACTCTAGGCTTAATTCAGTACGTTATGCCAAATTTTGTGCAAATCGAAGGATATATAGGGACTTTGGGGCACCATTTACATGAAATCGGACGAAACTATATATGGGAGCTATATCTAAATCTGGACCGATTTTCACGAAATTTGGCTGGCATCATTCTAGACCTAAATCATTAGGCTGTACCAAATATCGTGCAAATAGAAGGATATATAGGGACCGTTTACATTAAATCGGTTAAATATATATATGGGAGCTATATCTAAATCTGAACCGATTTTTCCCAATTTCAATAGGGTTCGTCCTTGGGCCGAATAAGTGACCTATGCCAAATTTCATTCAAATCGGATCATAAATGCGACCTGTACTTTGTTCACAAAAATACATGGACAGACAGACGGACGGACGGACGGACATGCATAAATCGACTTAAAAAGTGATTCTATGCATATTCTCAAAAGGAACCATGTGTCTATCTCGTTTCCTTTTGCCTGTTACAAACATATGCACAAAGACATAATACCCTGTACCACAGTGTGGTGAAGGGTATAAAAACTATAGCTAATAAGGTTATTTGAATGCACGGTATTTTGCATTTTTACAGATGTTTTCGTAATATGTCCATTTCATATGTATTTAGTGTATAAAGCTGTTCATATTTTCAGGTAGTATTATAAAAAAGTAATTAATTACAATGTGTTTTTTTATAAAAATAGTTTAAAATATTATGTTTTTGTAAGATTGATAGAAAACAAGTGAATAAGCGTTAAGTTCGGCCGGGCCGAACTTTGGATACCCTCCACCATAGATATACTGACGGGTACTATAAATGAAAATATAGGGAACATACCAAAAAGTGGACCTATACCGACATTTCTATGTAAATACAAATTTCAGAAATTTTTAATGGATAGTTATACCTTCAGCCTTATGGCTAATGAGGGTGTATACAATTTACACCGTGAAAATGTGCCTCATCGAAATATTGGCTCTAGACCCCATGTTTCTTTGGACCAAATCCGTTTCAGGAAATTTACATTTCATCCAAACTTTGCCAATCTTATAATTTCTTCTAAACTTAGTTCAAATTCGAAGATGGTCAACTCCTTCTGGTACCTCCCACACAGGGGCTAGGTTTAAATACGGGTTATAGTTCATATATAGTTCATTATCGAACCTTACGTTCCAGGTTTTTTCTCGATATCCTCCACAGTTGATATATTTACAACAGAATCTTAGAACCAAACCAAAACGCGGAACAAATTGCAAACTATTTTAATATAAAAAAGGGGTTATATGGGGACTACCCCAAAAATATTAAAAATTTTTTGTAGAGAAATTTGTTACCATATTCGACTACAAAATTCAAAATTTCAGCGAATTCGGTTGAAAAACGTGCTCAAGAACCTCAAAATAGCGAAAGTTGGGGGCTACCATTATATGGGGGCTACCAGAAAAATTGGACCTATATTCATAATTTTTGGTGGAGATATTTGGCACCCAATAGTAACCAAATGTACCAAATTTCAGCGAAATCGGTTGAAAAACGCGCTCAAGAACCCCAAAATACCGACATTTGGGGGGTACTCTTATATGGGGGCTATCCGAAAAAATGGACCTATATTCATAATTTTTTGTGGAGAGATTTGGTACCTATAAAGAACTCAAGATACTAAATTACAGCTAATTTGGCGGAAAAATACGTTCAAAACCCCCAAAATACTGAAAATTAGGAGGTATCGTTATGTGGGGGCTACCAGAAAAAGTGGACCTATATTTATAATTTTTTGTGGAGACATTGAGTACCCAATAAGAACCCAATGTACCAAATTTCAGCGAATTCGGTTGAAAAGGCGCTCAAGACCCCAAAATACCGAAAATATGGGGGTACCCTTATATGGGAGCTATGTCTAAACGGGGACCGATAAAGCCCATCTTCGAACTTGACCTGCCTGCAGACAAAAGACGACTCCATGCAAAATTTTGGCGATCTATCTCAATTCGTTTAGACGCTAGAGTGATTACAACAGACGGACATGGCTAGATCATCATAGAATTTTACGCTGATCAAGAATATATATATACTTTATAGGGTCAGAAATGATTATTTCGATGAGTTACAAACGGAAAATCAAAATTAATATGCCCTCCATACTATGGTGGAGGGTATAAAAATTGAAAAAATATAGAAAGTACCTTCGGGGTAGATTCGGCAATTTAAAGTGGGGTGTACCGGCCAGTTAATGCTCTTTTATTTCCTTAAAATGCTTTTGAGCTTGTCTGTAAAAAATGCGAATTTGACTTTTTTGCAAAACTGTACAAATTTTTAAATAATACTAAATTATTATTTTTTTGGTACCAGTTTTTATAATTATGAATCAGAAGATAATAATCAGCCACAAAGTTGTTTATATCTGCTGAATAATTACCGAGATATAGAGCTTAAAAAAAGGTGCCGAATGGTCCACAGTCTCCCCTAATGCCAGCCAATTCGGAAAACAAAAGGTTATTACTATATTAACATTAATATTAAATATCTAGCAAATAATCATTAAAAATAAATGTAATGATGTTTCCTTCCGTAGAATTATTTTGAGGATTTTCATTAAATATTTCTTATAACACTACAACTCTATTCTTACTCATATAGTGATTAAATTCGTTCACATATGAATGAGTTTGTAGTGGTACAAATTGATTTACCCAACATCAAGAGTATCTATGGGTCTTGTTTTCGTTCGCATCTTGCAAACAAACAAAAATAATACCCAAAGACAAAAACACAGAAAAATCCCCTATGATTTTTGCAATAACAAATACATAAAGTTTCCGTTAAAAAGTTTTTGTTTTCATAAAATTTCAATTACCATAAAGCATGAACCGTTAAAATTGATAAGAAATCTGATTTGACCCAAATATTTCATATTCTGTCTACTCTTCTTACCGTCTATGATAAATAGCTTCCTCCCTCTCAACTGTAATATTATTTTCATCTTTGAAGAAACGTTGCAAAGGCAATATTTTGCCACATCGAAGAAAACTTTTGGAAAACCTTTTGTCTGAACTTTGTTTATCTTCTTCAATAAATATCCACATTGAAGGAGCCGTATTAACCTCAAATGGCATGAAAATATTGATGTTTATCTTTCCTTGTCAGGCGTGCTTTACATCCGGATGGTAACACGTCCTCTCAAGGGTTGTGGAGGGGGTAGCGACACAGAAGAGGAAATCTCGAATGATAGAGGCAATTTTTCAAAACTGTGTTTGAAACGTTGAAAAGCGAATACGAATACGACACAGACTACAATATTTCATCATGAAAGTGAATGGTCTGACCTACACTAAACATTGGTATGAGTATTATATCATAATTTTGTAAAATATTGTACACATGTACAAATATTTAGTTTCGTGTCTATATGATTTGTTACAAACTTGCGTAAACAAAAGTTGTAAACCTGTAAATACCAAATATTTGGTAAATAACCTTTATATATGAGGAAATAATTTTCTAATTCAAATACATACATTTTTGTAGTACTAGCTGAACCCTGCCAGAGTTGAAAATTTAAAAACTATTTCTTATTTGTTTAAAAAAATTACAATATTCCCTTCATTACTGGTAAAACTCAATGATTTTTTTTTCTATTTCTACCTTATTGAGGTCATATTAAAGTTGAATATATTTTTAACTTCATTTTTTTTTCTTTTTGTTTACCTTTTTGTCTCGAGAACAATTTAGGCCATGTAATGTTGTTGTTGTCTGTATGCACATGTTCTTAAAACATATTAAAAGTTTTGTAATAAAGTTAGAATTTTTAATGTTCATTATACCCTACACAACTATGTTGTCAGGGTATTATAGCTTTGTGCAGCCCCAAAAGTTTGTAACGCCTCGAAATATTGGTCCTAGACCCACCTTTAAGTATACCGATCGTCATATCTCGACTAGCTGAGTCGATCTAGACATGTGTGTCCGTCCGTCTGTCCATTATAATTTGTAAACACGATACAGGCCACAGTTATGGACCAATCTTCACGAAATTTTGCATGTAGGATGGGTTCTGGCCAATGAAGACCCCTATTGTTTTTGGGAAAGATAGGTTAATATTTAGGGGATGAAATGGACCAAATACTAAATTTTTGTCGGTTTTCTGGTCGCTCCAGAGGCTGCAATAATGGCCCGAACATCGTGAAATTTTGCATGGAGAAGGGGATCGGGCCAAAGAATAAGCATGCCTGTTTTGATAAAGATTGGTCAATATTTGGCGGGTCAAATGGACCCTGACTTTTGTGTGAAAATGACAAAATTTGTATTCTATAGCGTATATATTTACCCCTGAGTGACATAGACCCGAGAAGTTGATATTATATCCAAGAGGAGTGGTTGACCTTTAAATTAATACCAATTATATTGTTGTATGTGCTCGGATGTGGGAGATACACCTAAATATTTACAGGTATCTCCGTATCCGTATATTATTTAGTAACCCATTATCACTCTAGAGCGCGGAACTATAGCGCTGATCGCTTTGAAATGTTCCATAAGGTTCCAGTTATAATAATTTTGGAATGAAGTGGACCGAAAACTTAATTTTTTGTGTTATTTTCGAATCGATATATAGACCACAAGTGAAAGCCGAACATCACAACACAACCCACGGTGAAGGGAATCTGGACAATAGCTGTACTGAATACTCATAATATTCGGAAAATATGTCAGTGCGAGGAAGAGGTGCTGTTTACCTCTAATCGGGCAAGAGGATGCCAATATCACGAAATATTGCCCAGGCTCGGAATAATCATACGCAGAAAATTTGAGTTCCGTGGTAGTTGTGTGGGGTATCGTATGGTCGGCCCCGTCCGACTATACTGCTCCGCTCACTGTTTTTTTTTCTTAATTTGTCTTGTTTTTTGGTTCGTTTTTGTTTGTTTAGCGGAGTTAACTTAATTTTAATTTTTTGGAAAGTTTGGAAATTTAAATTTCTAATACTGTTTTAAACAAAACGGAATATTTTATATCCACCAACATGAGGTGCAGATCAGGATTCGTATGGTAAATTGCTGCCAGGAGAAAATAAAATATCAACATCAGGTGGAAAAATTACGATGGGAGTTGAACATATCAAAAATATAGCACGACGATTGAAGTACTCAAAATAATAGTTATATGGTGGATTGATATCGATCATTTTTTTTACTCTCGACCACATTCCGTTTCCATATGGTATATATGTTAAGGATCTGAATACGATTCCATGTTGATTTAGCCATGCCCGACCGCCTGTTGAAAATACGATAGTGCTCACAATATCTAAGTATTTGTACTGAAAATAGCTTACACTATTTATCATTCCGTTTCCAATATTTAAGTGTTTGTAGTGAAAATGACATACACCGGCCCACTTTTTTGGTAGTCCTCTTAATATTCGGTAAATGCTTTAGTGTACGTTATTCAACCATATTAGCAGTTTTGATATTTTACAACGTTACCTAAAATACAACGAAGCGTACAAAAATATTCAACTTCCCCATCATGGCCAAATGTACCACTTAATATTCGGTCTTTTTACATTTTTCAATTTAATCAATTGTAGTTTGGTATTTCGGGTTCTCATTGTGTAAAAAATCTTCTTATCTAGGTTTATTAAAGCTTTAGACGTATTTCAAAAATGCCAAACTTTATGTTTTAAGGGGTGACATACAAATATACTGGGAATTATCAATAAAAGTCAATGTTTTAACATAGGCCCCATATAAGGTTGCGTCCATTTATCGGTATGTTGATTGGTATATAACATATAGGTTAATTTTTTAAAATAGCCCTCGTGCAAATGTTTCGTTGAAATGTCGGAATGTTGGAGCCTTTACTTCGGATTTCCAATTTTGAAGATTACTTTTTTCAGAGCATGGACAAACCTACCACCACACATAAAGATCCGTACCGATATAAGAAATGTTTAATGCACACCACTTTGGCGACGATTTGATACCTAATTGGTCGTTATAGTGACCGATTCCGTACGTCTTCACCTCTTATTGCAAAATATTATTTACATCACGACCAGGTTTAAGGGTTTTTATACCCTCCAACATAGTACGGAGGGTATATTAATTTTGTCATTCCGTTTGTAACTCATCGAAATATTCATTTCCGACCCTTTAAATTATATATATTATTGATCAGCGTAAAATTCTAATACGGTCTAGCCATGTCCTTCCGTCTGACCGTCCGTTCGTCTGTTGTAATCACTCTATCTTCTGAAGGAATTGAGATAGGGTGCTGAAATTTTGCATAGGTTTGTCTTTTGTCTGCAGGCAGGTCAGGTTCGAAGATGGAATATATCGGTCCACGTTAAGGCATAGCTCCCATATAACAGTACCCCCAATTTTCGGTATTTTGAGGTTTTTTGAGCGCGTTTTTCAACCGAATTTGCTGAAATTTGGTACCTTGGGTTCTTATTGGGTACTAAATGTCTCCGCAAAAAAATTATAAATATAGGTCCACTTTAGCCCCCATATAACAGTACCTCCTAATTTCCAGTATTTTGGGGGTTTTGATCGTATTTTTCCACCGAATTGGATGTTATTTAGTATTTGGAGTTCGTAATATGTACAAAATCTATCCACAAACAATTATGAATATAGGTAAATTTTTTCGGACCTATATTCATATGGGAGCTATATATAGGGCTCTATAAGGGTACCCCTAATTTTCGGTATTTTGGGGTTCTTGAGTGCGTTTTTCAACCGAATTCGCTGCAATTTGGTAGTCGTATATAATAACATATCTCCCTACCAAAAATTATTATTATTCATCCTCTTTTTGGGGTAGTCCCCATATAACCCCCTTTTTATACCCTCCACCATAGTATGGAGGTTATATTAATTTTGTTTTTCCGTTTGTAACTTATCGAAATAGTCTTCTCCGACCCTATATAGCATATATATTCTTGATCAGCGTAAAATTCTATGACGATATAGCCATGTCCGTCTGTCTGTCGGCCTGTCTGTTGTAATCACTCCAGCGTCTAAACGAATTGAGATTGATCGCCACAATTTTGCATAGAGTTGTATTTTGTCTACAGGCAGGTCATGTTCGAAGATGGGCTTTGTTGTCGGTCCACGTTTAGGCATAGCTCCCATATAAGGGTACCCCCCAATTTTTGGTATTTTGGGGTTCTTGAGCGCGTTTTTCAACCGAATTCGCTGAAATTTGCTTCATTGGGTACTAAATGTCTCCACAAGAATTATGAATATAGGTCCTTTTTTCTGGAAGCCCCCATATAACGGTACCTCCTAATTTTCAGTATTTTGCGGGGTTTGATCGTATTTTTCGCCAAATTAGCTGTAATTTAGTGTTGTGAGTTCTTAATAGGTGTAGGTCCATGTTTTCGGGTAGCACCCATATAAAAATTAGAACGTAAGTTTCAATTATGAACTATAGCCGCATTTAGACCTAGCCCCTGTGTGAAGGTTCTAGAAGGGGTAGACCGATATTCCCAATCTTCGAACTTGAAATAAGTTTGGAAGAAATGATAAGATGGGCAAAATTTTGATGAAATCTAAATTTTCTGCAACGGATTTCGTCCGAAGAAACATTAAAACCAATATTACGGCTCGGCCGAACTCAACGCCTTTTCACTTGTTTTAATTGGCATTTAAATTAAGTCAACATAAGTCAATTTTGCAGAAAAACACTTGATATTATTTTGCCATTCCATTGTATATTTTATCGCATTATTTCACGTTAAATGTGGCCTTGAAATCAATGACCTCTTTGTATTTCCAAGAAAATTTGCAAAAAAATCAAAGTCAAATCAAGAAGAATTGTATGTTTGAATGATAATTACAAAGCTCATACAGTATAATTTAAAACATTATTTACAAAAAAAGAAAAAAAATGTCTGCAATTACTTATTTCAAGGACAACCCCCAAAAACTTAGGATGTATCGATACTAATAAAAGAGTAAAGTGATTGACTGATTGATTTAACGATTCATTAACGCCCAGACAAAACGGCTGAAGCTAAAATCTTGAGTGAGGGTCACTCTTGGTCCAAAGGTATCAGATAAGGCTGGGTTTTTGGAAATTCGTACTAGAACGATATGGAAAGTACTAAATGTGGTATCATTTGTATTTGGCGAACCGGTAGAGCTAGGACTCTTAAATTAAATTAAATGAGGGTCACTGAAGGAGTGTAGAATAGATATAGCAAAGGGTTTTTTTGGATATTCGAACTCGAATTCGGTACAATTTCGTAGCATGTGAATGGATAGAGCTAAAAACTTGAAATAGCTTTAAGGGGATGATTTTGAAAGCGTGTACTCATATGTACGAAAAGTGCTACATGGTACAAATTTCATTTGAAGGTACAAATCGAGCTGGAATCCTGAAATTTGAATTTAATATTACCGTCGGAGTGTAAGATTGGAATATGTACGTAATTTTGGAAATTTGTTACTTATGTGTACGAAAAGTACTAAATCGTACTATAATTGGTACAATTTGGATTTGGTTGAACCGATAACCGATAAAACCGATAAAATTTGGAGTCACGATTACTGTAGGGGTGTAGGATTGGGGTCGGGATTCAGTTTATGAAATGCATACTTATGGGTACTAAATGGTACTAAATTTGGTACAATTCCAATTTTAGGTGAACCAATAGAGCTACAATCATAAAATTTGGAGTCAGGATCACTGTTGAGGTGTACGAGTTTTAGAAATTTGTACTAATGTGTACTAAATGTGGTACAATTTAAATTGTGGATGAACCGATAGAGTTGGTATCCTGAAACTTGGATTTCGGTTCACTGTGGAGATGTAGAATTGGGGTATGTAGTAGGTTTAGGAAATTGCTACTACTATGTACTAAATTTAATACAATTTGAATTGTGGGTGAACCGACTGAGTTGAAATCTTGAAACTTGGATTTAGGATCACTGTGGGCGTGTAGGTTTGAGGTTAGTAGGAAGTTTAGGAAATTGCTACTACTATGTACTAAATTTAATACAATTTGAAATGTGGGTGAACCAATAGATTTGGAATCCTGAAATTTGAAATTATAGTGTGCGGGTGCAGGAAGTTTTTTGGGTGATGGAGGAGGGTACTTATAAAAATAATAAGTGTGTGCTAAATGGAACTAAATTTGGAAAAGTTTCGATTTGGGTCAACCTTAAGAGCTCGATTCATGAAATTTGTTACTGAAATTAAATTTATGGTCGATATTAATGTCTGTATTGTTTAGTTTTTCTGGCGTATACAGTTTTCTGTGAAAATAAAATAATATGTTAATGTTTAAATATTTCCCACATTCGCTAACGAAGTAGCGGGCATATGCTAGTATAATATTAAAAAATCAGATGCACAATATGTATACTGACAATTGCGTTTAATGAAAGTTCATATGCCAAGTAAAAACTCCTATGTAAACAAAAACGGTCGCGATCTTTAACCAGTAAGGAAAGTAGTAAAGTCGGAAGGGGCCGACTATATGATACCCTTCACCACTATGGGTATATTAAGCAGGACTATTATCATGAAATTGTATGAAATAAAATATGTGATATTTATCTAAATGTGAAACGACCTAGATCTATCCATAAACATGTCATTCGTTTGTTACAATGGGACAAATGTATGTAAGTCGACTTCCAACAAATATCAAAAGTTCATCCGTTGGGCTAGGTCTGTACTTCTAGAAAACCCAACTACGTTATTCTATACTCAATTTTGTACCTTGTGCAAAATTTGATGTCAATTTAACAAATATTAGGAGTTTGATGCATAATTTACTTATATATGGATGCTATATCCAAATATGAACCGATGTTAACGAAACTTGTCACATGTTAGGCTGTACTGATTTCAGTACGTTTTGTTCCTATCAGCCATATATTGGTTCCTTGGTGCGTCAATTACTTAAAATCAATCTATAATATAAGGGAGCTACAGCTAAATCTCAACCGATTTTCACTAAACTTGGCACACATTATTCTGGATTAAATTCAAAACGCTATGCAACGTAAGAACTTGGTACATTATTTAGATTAAATCGGACGAAAATATATATATCTAAATCTGAATCGATTTTCACGATTCACGCACCATTTACATGAAATCGGACGAAACTATATATGGGAGCTATATCTAAATCTGGACCGATTTTCACGAAATATACCAGACATCACTCTAGGCCGAATTCAGTACGTTATACCAAATTTCGTGCAAATCGAAAGATATATAGGGACTTTGGTACACCATTTACATTAAATCGGACGAAAATATATATGGGAGCTATATCTAAATCTGAACCGATTTTTCACAATTTCAATAGGGTTCGTCCCTGGGCCAAACAAATGAGCTGTGCCAAATTTCATCCAAATCGGGTCATAAATGCGACCTGTACTTTGCTCACAAAAATACATGGACAGACAGGCGGACGGACGGACATGCTTAAATCGACTTAAAAAGTGATTCTATACATATTCTCAAAAGGAACCATGGGTCTATCTCGTTTCCTTTTGCCTGTTACAAACACATGGACAAAGACATAATACCCTGTACCACAGTGTGGTGAAGGGTATATAAAGGATATTTTTTTCAATTTGGTTTTATTTGCAATCTGTTTACAAAATATAAAAACAGTAAGGAAATATAATAAATACTTAAATATATCAGATTTGTTAAATTACAATAAATTTAACAATAATTAATTTTTCAATGTTTGACTAAATTAAATGTGATAATTATATCTATATAAATGGAAGATCTAAAACATTTTGTCTTTTTAATCTTTTCGTTTCATATGTATCATCTAATAGATTAATAGCTAATACATTGGGATGATGTATTGAATTATTATTAACGTACCAAGGTGCATCTGTGATTAATCTTAAAACGTTTGATTGATATCTCTGTAAAATTTCAACATTTGAGTTGCTAGCTGTTCCCCATAATTGAATACCATATGTCCAAATTGGTTTGAGCATTGTTTTGTATAAAATTAGTTTATTATTTAATTATAATTAATTTCTAATTAATTTATTATAATTGAGCATATACACATTTTTTTGCAAATGATATCTTGGAAAATTTCATCACAATAATTCATTGTCATATTAGTCCAAATTTTTCTCATATATAGCGTTTGATTGCAAACGTACATGAGGCGACAGACGCAAGGACATGCAAACATTGAATTCAATGGAATTTCTAAATGAATTATGAAGAAAAATTACAATTGCTGTTTATTTTTTTCTTTTAGATGTTGCAATCGCTAAATTTTAATGCTGAACATACATAACAAATTGTAATCGATAAAACCTCAACGTATATACGAATCAATGACATGAAAAATAATGTAAAATATGTCATTTGCTTGACTGGCTATGCATGTCCGTGTAAACACATATATAGATTTTTATACACATAATAGGCTTTAAATGTAATTGTTAGCTCCAATGGTCGGACCGATTAAGATTAAGATCGGAAACATACAAATAAAAAGATTTGTTGTAGGCTAAGAGAACAATTAAATAAATGTACAAAAAGCTTTTTATTGTAGCTTTAAACCAAATAAATAGCATTTGTCGGCGAAAAATCCTTATTAATAATGATATGCAATGAGTATAGTATAGTGTTAATTAAATTTTATACGAATTTCATATTTATATAAAAATCATTGGTTTAATTAAAACGTTTTTAAGTGACATATCATAGGAATAAATCAGATAAGTTTATAATTATACCCCTAGCGTTTTGGATAAGAGCAGCCGATTAACATAGGTCTGTCTGTCTGTCTGGCTGGTTCGCACTCACAAAGGGAGTTACAGATTCAACCACACCTGCCACATCTCAATGTGTTTTTCCAAACATAATTCAAGTTTGCAGATGTTTATCTTCTTCTTCTTCGTTTGAATCTTGCATACCCGTGTATTTGCTCTGTGGCAAACATTTCCTTTTATGCCTTAAATTGCTTGAAGAATAATGTCCAATCATCAGAAAAGCAAGCGACTAGGACCATATAGATGCCGACAAACTTTATGATAGGAAAATAAACAAATATGGCACCAATAGAAATTGTATGATAGGTTAATTTTTCTAGTTGTTCCTACCTCGATGCCATATGCGTGGTATGGTAACGTTTTGTTTTAAATGCTAGAATTCCTTTACCCAAGTTAACGCTTCACAAAGGATATGAATAGATGAAAAAACTGTTGTTAACAATACTACAAGTTTTCAACAAAAAATAAATAAACCTAGCATAAATAAAGCATGAATAAGTGTTTAGTAAATGTCAAAGTAATCATTCGGATCTTGACTAACAGAAACTGATCCACCCTGGAATAGGCCAAACTTTGAGTCTTTAGTGAATATATGGGAGCTATATCTAAATCCGAATCGATTTTCACGAAACTTAGCACACATCTATTTTGGCTCAATTAAGTGCGCTTTGTCAAATTTAGCTTTAGAGTATAATTTACATAAATTCGGACGAAATATGGGAGCAAGATCTAAATCTGAATCGATTTTTACCAATTTTAATAGGGTTCGTCCTTAGGCCAAGTAAATAAGCTGCACCAAATTTCATCCAATTCAGATTATAAATTCGACGGGTAGTTTGTTTTTAATTTAACATCAATAGACGGACGGAGGGACGGATGGACATGAATAAATCGACTCAGAAAGGGTATATATACAACCATTTTACAACCCATTGTATATCCTTTAATCCGGATTGAATATATAATTTTGTATACCCTCCACCATAGTATAGGGGGTATATTAATGTTTTTTCCGTTTGTAACTTATCGAAATAATTATTTCGACCCTATATGGTATAAAAATTCTTGATCAGCCTAAAGTTATATTCTACTAGCAGGCCCGGCAAACGTTGTTTTGCCGTATCAGAATTGGATCAATTTAGGTTTGGTTAAAATTAACGAATTCATGAAAAATACATTTCAGAAACTATTTACGATTTAATTTTTGTCAAATTTTCGATATAAAAAATAAGCATAATATTTTCCTCACGACAGTAAACCTTCATTTACTGATACCACAATATTTTAAGAAATATTGTTATTGTTAAATATTAAATTATGTCAGTATGTGTGGTTCAGTTTATCAATTTGTCGAACTTATTCCACCAAACATTTTTCAGGAGAAGGTCAAGTTTTGATCTAACTACTCTTACCTCAAGAGATAATTTAGTATGGATGGCGTAATTACTATTCCTATTTTGATCACATACAATTCATAAGTCCTTTGAATCATCAAAATTGGTGCAGACGTCCTTGAGTTATAAAAGGTGTAAATAACACAACATTCAACATTTTCTTTGGTAAAACTCTTTCCACTGCAGTTAAAAACAACCGTAGGAAAATGTGAGTGAAATTGGTGCAGTCGTTCTAAATTACAACATTTTTCACATCAAGAAAAACATATTTGAGGAACAATAAAGGCACATATAAGTTAGACACCTAGAGCAAGTAATGCGCAATTTTCTCCATGTAGGATTCGAATTTATATATATACTTCCCGAATAAAAGAAAAATTTCAATAATACGTTCCATAGCTAGCTAAATTATTGAGGTATTTGTAATCTTTTGTAGCAGCTATTGAACATTTTAAATGGACATTTTGGTATATCCTAAACATAACAATATTCCTAATAGAATACGTTCAAGTTTCAGCCAATGATTCAGATATCGTGAGGAGTATATGCCATGTGTTGGTTTTATAACATAGAAAAATTGGCTCGCCATTATTGTGCGTTTTTAAGCCTCCTTATCTTTGGTCCATATTTTCCATAGTGTAATATTAGGTACTTTGAAAGTTGTAACAAACACCATATATACATTTATTTATTTGGTATTTAATTATGGGTAAGGAACTTATCTGGAAATTGTCGGTAGAGTATCACTTTTTGGTATATGTACCACATAATTGTAGGCAAATCGCCGCTCCCTCAAAATATATTTTTCAAGATTTTCGCGTATTTTTCTCAAAATTTTTTTCATAAAAACCTTCTCACACCAATTACAAATAACTGAAAGAAATTTGTTGTCAAATCTGTCCCTCCAGTCTCAAATTGATGAGTTACTATAAGTGCTTTACATAACTTTTATAAGTAGATTTAAATTAAATTTACTTCAATTTGATAATTTATTTTTTTCGTTTGACTCCCACGCGCCATTCACGAAAACAGGTTATGTATGAATTGGTGTCAGAATACTTAAGGTTGATTAAGCACCCAATCAAAAACAATGACGGCAAAACACAATGAAGCTATACATCGCGCCATCTGTCGGGCGAACTTAAAATTAAACACAAAAACACTACTCACGCCCCATAGAACATATACGTAAAGTTTGGTCAAATCGGTGCAGTAGTTCTTGAATTATAGTGAAAAACCACAAACAAACTTAATATTGCGCCATCTGTCGGATGAACTTCAAACTACACAGAAATACTCCTCACGCCCCATAGAGCATGTACATACAATTTGGTCTAAATCGGTGCAGTAGTTTTTGAGTTTAGCGATCACGAACTTACTTTTTCTCAAATGTTCTTGCATAAAAGCCTTCCCTCTCATTTTTTTGAAAATCGGTGCCGGCGTTCTCAATTTAAGTTCATGCAATTTTATATATCACTTTATCACTTTATGGTATTTCCCATATAATGGCAGGCATAGTTTGGTCAAAATCGGTACATTAGTTCTTGAATTATAGTAAAAACCACAAAAAAACTAAATATTGCGCCATCTGTCGGATGAACTTCAAACTACACAGAAACACTCCTCACGTCCCATAGAGAATGTACATACAATTTGGTCCTAATCGGTACACGTAATTTGTATATATATATATAAAGATTAAGCATGTCCGTCTGTCTGTTGTAATCAGTCTAGCGTCTAAACGAATTGAGATAGATCGCGGAAATTTTGAATATAGTTGTGTTTTGGGCCATACCGATCCACGTTTAGACATACCTCCCACATAATGGTACCCACCATAATTATAAATACAAGCCAACTTTTTCTGGTAGCACTCATATAACGATACCCCATAATTTTCAATATTTTAAAGGGTGTTTAGCATATTGGCTGTAATTTAGTACTTTATTTAGTACTGAGTTCTTATTGTGTAGCAAATCTTCCACTAAAAAGTATGAATATAGGTAATTTTTCGGGTAGCCCCCATATGGGGGTACCCCCAAATTTTCTGTACTTTGGGGTTCTTTAACCCATTTTTCAACCGAATTCCCTGTAATTTGGTATTTTGTTACAAATCTCCCTTCCCAAAAAAACTAGAACGTCAGGTTCGAGAATATTACACCTAGTTTTTAAATAGTTCTGAAGTTTATGTTTTTCTCATAGTGGTGGGTATGACAAGTTCGACCCTGGCGAACATAAAATTGTCTTTATTTGTTTACATTCTATCTTTAATTTTTGGCATGATTTTCTGTCATGGGTGAGAGTTTCTATGTTTGTGTTCCCTTTTTCGGGTTTTTTATTTAAAAATAGCAAACCAAAAAAAAAAAAACATAAAAAAGAATACCAAACAACAAAAGTTGGCCAAGTCATATATTTTTGTGTTGTTGCTACTCCTTCCAACGTTGTTATCATTGTTTTTTTGGAAACTTTTGGGTTAAATGACTTTCATGATGTCATTATTGAAGGCATAAAATGGGGGGCTTCCCTAATATTTCGAATGCCTTGTTTTGTTGGCACCGTCGTTGGCAACATGTTATTTGCGTGGCATTGTCTGGATAACAGAGACATCATTTGCGAACATTTTCATGTTTGTGCCGTCATCGCCGATGGCTGCGGTAATGGTTGCAGTCGACCAAGAAAATCAAACCTATTTAATAGAGTTCATGAAGCTATGGGGCATACATTTATGTAAGTATAGGTGGATTGGAGTAGAAGTTAGGTCTTAAATTAAATTATGTAATATTCATAAGATTCATATGACACATACATTTTCAAACAGTAAGTAAAGGACGGACCAAGTGGTCAAGGTAAATTGACCACTCTTGATATATACATAAAGTGATCTAAGAAGCAATCCACACTTTCATAACATTCGGCTATATGAATTTGGCTGAAATATATTTGGGAGCTATGTCTAAATCTGAAACGCTGTGTGGGGCGTGCTAAATGTGATCCGCCATTTTATGTTATTAAAAACCAATTAGGCCTTTTTTATTTTACTAGAAACTCATATTACTCAACATCAATTAAAACTTAAATTAGTTTCACTTCACTTTCAGTCAATAGGATTTGTATGTGAATATACATAGTATATGGGAAGCACATACACACATGCAATTTTAAGATTATTAAAAAAACATTGCTTTGTAAAATTTCCAATTCTAATTTCTGAAATAATTGGGATAGTATTATTTTATGTTGTATTTTGTTTTCACAACATGTTTAAATTTCACAACAATATGGAAGGCAATTACTAAATGTGAATAAAGAAAAAAATATATTTTAAACAAATTATTTCAATGTATACAATGTATCAGTCTAAAGACAAATAGAGGCAATGTCATCCAGGTTACCTCCAAAAGGTAATAAATGGATTGAAAACTGTGCCAATAATCAATGCCAAACATCTTGGCAGATTTAGCAATGTATGTGAAAAGTGTCAAAGCTCTACGCTTTTCTATGGTGATTTCTATTAAAATTGGGAAAAATTGGTTCAGATTTAAATATAGCTCCCATATATATTTTCGTCCGATTTAAGATGTATGGTGACCAAGGTCCCTAAATATATTTCGATATGCACGAAATTTGGCACAGCGCACTGGATTGAGCCTAGAATGATGTGTGCTATGTTTCGTGAAATCCGTTTCAGAATTAGGTATAGCTCCCATATATATTTTCGACCGATTTAAGGTAAATTGTGCACCAAAGTCCCAATATATCTTTCGATATGCACGGGATTTGGCACAGCGCACTGGATTGAGGCAAGAATAATGTGTGCTAAGTTTCGTGAAAATCGGTTCAGATTTAGATGTTGCTCCCATATATATTTTCGTCCGATTTAGGTAAATGGTGCACCAATGACCATATATATATATTCTTCGATTTGCACGAAATTGTTCATAGCGTACTGAATTGAGTCTAGAATGATGTGTGATATGTTTCGCGAAAATCGAAATGATGTTTGGTAAGTTTGGTAAAAATTGGTTCAGATTTAAATATAGCCCTATATATGGTACACCAAAGTCCGAATATATATTTTTATTTGCACAAAATTGGGCATAACGTACTGAATTAAGCCTAGAATGATGTGTGCTAAGTTTCATGAAGATCCGTTCAGATATATATATACCTCCCATATGTATTTTCGTCCGATTTTACATAAATGGTGCACCAAACTCTTAATGTTTGTCTGATTAACCCGAAATTATGGCCAATTTATCAAATTGAGACTTGAATGGCGTTAATGGGTTTTGTTGAAATTGGTGCAGATGCAGCCATAGCTTCCATGTGTATTTCGAACGGGTGTCTGATTAAAATTAAATTTTTAACAGTGTGGCGTAAAGAATAGCGTGTATCACTATTGCTATAAATCGTTTTCCATAAATTTATCCCATGTACACAGGATGCAGAAAGACGTGAGTATGTTCCTTCGAGGGAACATTGACATCCAATTGTAAGGATACATATGTACAATATACCCAAAGTGGTGAAGGGTATCATGTAGTCGGCCCAGCCCGACTTTACTACTTTCCTTACTGGTTTGATATTGTGGGCGTACCAACGTTAAACCAGTAACGGAAGTTCAAAAATCGGACGGGACCGACTATATGACACCCTTCCTATAGATAGAACGGACAAATATTAGGAGTTTGGTATATCATTCACAAAAAATCGGACGAAACTATATATGGGAGCTATATCTAAATCTGAACCGATTTTAAGAAAACTCCGCAGACAACAGTCTAGACCCATTTCAGTACTCTGTGCAAAATGTTGTCCCAATCGAACAAATATGGGGAGTTTAGTGTATCATTCACATAAAATCGGACGAATCTATGTATGGGAGCTATGTCTAAAACTGAACCGATTTAAAAAAAATCGCTGACATCAGTCTGGACCTAATTCAGTACTCTGTGAAAAATTTTGTCCCAATGGGAGAAATATTGGGAGTTTGGTGCATCATTCACATAAAATCGGACGAAACTATATAATGGAGATATATCTAAATCTGAACCGATTTTCTCCAATTTCAATAGGGTTCGTCCTTGAGCCAAATAAGTGAACTGTGCCAAATTTCATCCACATCGGATCGTTAATGCGACCTGTACGTTGTTCACAAAAATACGAGGGCGGACGGACATGCGTAAATCGAAGCAGAAAGTGATCCTATGCATATTCTCAAAAGGAACCCCGGGTCTATCACGATTCCTTTTGCCTGTTACAAACATATGCACAAAGACATAATACCCTGTACCACAATGTGCCAAAGGGTATAAAAATATCAGAATTAATTTATATGTTGAGTATTTCTCATTCCCACCCTACACCAATTTGGGTATACACAAAATATTCTTATTGTGAAGTAAGTCTAGAATGATGTGTGCTAAGTTTCGCGAAAATCGGTTCAGATTTAGATATAGGTCCCATATATAGATTCGCCCGATTTTAGGTAAATGGTGCACCCAAGTCTTTGAAAATCATTTGATTTGCACGACATAGCGTACTGAACTAAGTCTGGAATGATGCGTGTAGGGTTTTGCGAGAATCGGTTCAGATTTAGATATAGCTCCCATATATAGTTTCGCCCGATTTAATGTATATGGTTCAACAAAGTCCCTATATATCATTCGATTTCCACGAAATTTGACATAGCGTGATGAATTAGGTCTAGAATGATGTGTGTAAAATTTCGATTTACATAATTTTGTCCCATTGTAACAATGGACTGATCAATGTCCATTCACATTTAGATAAAAGTCACATATTTTACTTCACACACTTTCATGTTAATGACCCTTCTGTTAGGATACATCCTTTAAATATACCCATAGTTGTGAAGGGTATCATATAGTCGGCCCCGTCCGACTTTACTACTTTCCATACTGGTTTTATGTTTCCAAATGTATGCAATAATTGTGCCGTAAAAGATAATAACACTTGTGTCACAATTCCACACCAAGAATGTATAGGTAGAAAATGTGGCGATATTAAGCCAAATGGACTTTAAATAGACTATCATTTAAGTTAAATTGACATTTTCCATTCCCTAATGAACTCAAAATATATGCTTTTGGTCCGAAATTAAAACAATGCTGTACCAGCCTCATTTATATAATGACTCTTCCTTTTCCATCTTTTGCGGTCTCTAATGTTTGAAATTATGCTAAATTGTGAAAAAGGCTACAACAACCTTATTAAGCACACACCCACACATACATACACTTCCATTTTTATAGGCAATAAAAGGGGAAAACTGACTGCATATATATTTCAATGAAAATAAATTATTTCAACTTCCAACAAGTCAGATACATGTGCTCAAACTTCTTAAAACTTCGTTGCAATGTATTCGCTTAATGGGTTTTTATTCCATACCCAGTGGCACACATATACATACTTGTCGTTCTAATGCAATGTGATATGAAAATTTGAAAATTAAAAAGTGAGTAAAAATTTCAAAAATGTATCCGTATCATATCTTATTTATTATTAACCAAA
Organism: Musca vetustissima; assembly: GCF_032173495.1. NCBI lineage: Eukaryota > Metazoa > Arthropoda > Insecta > Diptera > Muscidae > Musca > Musca vetustissima. The sequence continues at coordinate 49,976 of NW_026886476.1, read as the reverse complement.
TAAATAGTTGACTACAATTTTATAAAGATTTGTTCGAAAGTGGGATATATCGGTCCATGTTTAGGTAGAGACTCTACAACGTATGTCTAAATTTGGAGCTATTAAACAAGTTTTTTGACAGGTATTCAAAGTGAATTAGGGATTCTCATCTCACAAAATTTCCTTTCCCAATTTATACATCATACGATTCTGCCCTAGTATATACAGATAAAAATAGTTGTTTCCTCTTTAACTCCCATAATACAGTCTATTTTTGTCAAATGTACAATCATGATTCGCATAGGTTCATTTATAAATGACCCAACCCATAGCCATAAATTCTCTCACTACTTCTAGGAAAACTTTTTCCATGCATACCATTCATTAGCGACCAAAAAAGTTTCAAGCCAACAACTTAATATTTTTTAGTAGAGAGTTCTAAAAAAATCCCAAAAGAAAAAAAAATGGTAAAAACTGTTGTGGTGACCTTTTGGTGAGTCGGTCAGAAAATTTGGAAACTTTACATTGTGTATGTAACATTTAGGTGGTTGTGAATCGTTGTCACGGTCATATATGTATGTTATATTTGCATTACGTTATGCCACTACTCTTCTGTAGTCATTTGGTTCATTTGTCATGCTAATTGTCAAACGAGAAGTTAACTAAGCAGAATATGTATTATGTATTTTTTTTGGCATTTATATATTTCTGTGTGTGTAGTGTAGTGTTAAAACTTTTTAGTGACTGGTATAATTAGGGAACTGTGTAATTCTGGAATATGCTTGGCATATAATTGTCACGATTTTACTATTTATTTTTATTAATTACACAATAAACATTTTAAATAATTTGCTAAGCGTTTCGCAGAGTCTTGCGAACAGTGTTCTTGCATTGTGTGGTAGTTGGGTGTCCATGTACATCATACGGAAAATTACAACTATTTGGTCCATGTATGAACCCTACTGAAATTGAGAAAAATCGGAAAAATCTGATTTTGATATAGCTCTCATAAATAACTTCGTTCGTTTTAATGTAAATGGTATACCAAAGGCCCTATATATCTTTAAATTTGCATGAAATTTGGGATAACGTACTGAATTGAGTCGAGAATGATATGTGTTCAATTTCGTAAAAGTCGGTTCAGATTTAGATATGGCTCCCATATATATTTTCGTCGATTTAATGTAAATGGTTTATCAAAGTCCCTATATATATTTCGATTTGCATTGAATTTGGCATAGCTAATGATGTGTGATAAATTGTGCACTAAAGACTCGAAGTTTTTCCGATTGGCACAAATTTTGTACAATGTACTGAAATTAATGTAAAATCGTCTGTGGAAAGAGTCTTTGAAATCGGTTCACATTTAGATATAGCTCCCACATATATATTTTCGTTAGATTTATGGTAAATGGTGAACCAAACTCCTAACGTGTCAAATTATTTTTATTTTTTATTTTTTCTTTTTTAAATTATTGTAGATGGCGTCTTAGCTTTCATATACATATATTTCGGATGGGTGTCTGATTGACTAAATTTAGCAAAGGATGCAGAAGGCAAGTCGTGCAATTTGAAATTGTTAGGATGTATATGTAGAAGTTGTGAAAATTCATGAGGAAAAACGATTGAAATTCTCAAAATATGTAATAGTGAGGCTATCAATTAGGAGGCTATAATAAAATGGATATTTTTTGGTACTGAGATATGACATCCGTTGAGAATACACAATACCAAATTACAGCCAATTCTGTAGAAAAACGTATACAAAATTCTGAAAATACCAACATGGGTCAATATTAATAATATGTAGTGCGGAGATGTTGTGATATTGTTATGAGAATCCAAAATACCAAACTACACACAATCCCCAAAATAAAATCAGTAAGGAAAGTAGTAAAGTGGGCGGGGCCGACTATATGATACCCTTCACCACTATGGGTATATTAAACCGGACTATTAACATGAAATTGGATGAAATAAAATATGTGATATTTATCTAAATGTGAATCTAACTAGATACGGAACTACGTTATTCTATGCTCAATTTTGTACGTTGTGCAAAATTTCATGTCAATCTGGCAAGAATGAGAGGTTGATGCACCATTTACTTAAAGTCGGGCGAAAATATTTATTTAATCTATATCCAAATATGAAGCGATTTCAAAGAAAATTGTCACAGGTTAGGTTTTACTACTTTCAGTACGTTTTGCCACTATAAGCCTATTGGTTCCATGGTGCGTCCATTACTTAAAATCAATCTATAATAAAAGGGAGCTATATCTAAATCTCAAACAATTTTCAGGAAACTTGGCACACAACATTCTGGACTAAATTCAGTACGCTATGCCAAATTTCGTGCAAATCGAATGATATATGTGGACTTTGGTGCACCATTTACATTATATTGGACGAAAATATATATGGGAGCTATATCTAAATATGGACCGATTCTCACGCAACATAGCAGACATCACACTAGGCTCAATTCAGTACGTTATGCCAAATTTCGTGCAAATTAAAATATATATGTGGACTTTGGTGCACCATTTGCATTAAATCGGACGGAAATATATATGGGAGCTACATCTAAATCTGGACCGATTTTCACGAAACATGGCAGATATCCCACTAGGCTCAATTCAGTACGTTATGCCAAATTTCGTGCAAATCGAAAGATATATATGGACTTTAGTACACCATTTATATGAAATCGAAAGAAACTATATATGGGAGCTATATCTAAATCTGGACCGATTTTCACGAAACTTGGAAGTCATAAGTGTATTCAGTACGTTATGCCAAATTTCGTGTCAATCGAAAGATATATAGGGACTTTGGTGCACCATTTAAATGAAATTGGACGAAACTATATATGGAAGCTATATCTAAATCTGGACCGATTTTCTCGAAACTTAATAGACATCACTCTAGGCTCAATTCAGTACGTTATGGGAAATTTTCGTGCAAATCGAAGGATACGTAGGGCACCATTGCATGGTGCACCATTTGCATGAAATCGGACGAAACTATATATGGAAGCTATATTTAAATGTGGCCCGATTTTCACGAAACTTGGCAGACATCACTCTAAGCTCAATTCAGTACGTTAAGCCAAATTTCATGCAAATCGAAGGATAAATAGGGAATTTAGTTCAACATTTACATGAAATCGGACGAAACTATATATGGGAGCTATATCTAAATCTGGACCGATTTTCTTGGCAGACATCACTCTAGGCTCAATTCAGTACGTTATGCCAAATTTGGTGCAAATTGAAAGATATATAGGGACTTTGGTGCACCATTGACATGAAATCGGATAAAACTATTTATGGAATCTATATCTAAATCTGCACCGATTTTCATGAAACTTGGCAGACGTCATTTTAGGCTCAATTCAGTACTTTATGCCAAATTTCGTGCAAATCGAAAGATGTATAGGGACTTTGGTGCCTATATCGGACGAAAATATACAGTATTGTTCGAAACCTAAGCAACTTTTTCTTAGTAAGTAATCATGGTCTTTTATTATCTTGTTAAATTGTATTATGAAACGTACTTATTTTATTAACTATTGCATTATACAGTCGACACTATGCAGTCGACTACGCTTTACTGAAACGGAAAAAAATTCGGATTTTTGAACTAAAAATAATTTCAGTTATCCGAACTCATCATAAGCGAAACATTTTTTACTTTTACGAATTTCAATAATCTCTATATCATAGCGAATTTGTAATTTTCGATTTTTTTTAGAAAATAGACGATAGAAATTAAAACTGCTTAACATGTTCACTGCTTATGGGAATTTTATTATGAACTGTAAAACTTATGAACTCGTCTGCCGGTTGCAATCGTAAGACCTATCTTAAATACAACGTTTGATTTTAAAAACATAAAATATCGGCCGATTTTAAGTCTTTTTAGCAGCTGGCTAAGCTGTAATACCCAATATGAGGTTGTATAACACTTCCTTGCAAAACTTGTCACCAGACCTCAATCCCATTGATAACCTTTTCAGCATTTTAAAACGAAGGATTGGAACACGTCGCCTTAAAAACAGACAGGAACTAATGAACTGCTTAAAATCAGTGTGGGAAGCTATACCAACCAGAAATAAATGGTTGCCGAAAAATTCTATTTGAAGCAACTGAATTTGACAACAGTTGCCATCCATAATTCAAATCTGGCAACGCCACTAAACTATGGTTACCATCAGTAATCGATTGATGACTGTGATTTTCACAGTCAGTGATCTGAAATCATGCCCGCCACGGAAAGAAGGTTTTTTAGTACCGCAGTAAGTCCAATTCTGAGATATGAACTATAATTTTTTCCACCAAAAAACCTTCGATATTGCATAGAATCTTCGAAGAACGAATATGAGCAGATGAATCATTGTGTACCATGACAGTTCTCACACATTGGCTCAAAACGTGAAATTGATGGGTCATCTCCCATACAGCTTTGAATTGGCACCCAATGACCTATTTGTATTCCCACAGATGATCAAGACAGAGTACGGCCAACGATTTCTTTCTGTCTCTGAATTTAATAAATATTCTGTTCAATTGAACGTTGTAGATTTTCCCATTTTCATGTTATACGCCTTATCGGTTACTTATCATTTTACCCCACTTATATACTTATTTGACAGTTATGTTAAAATATCTGCACGTTTGTTGTATAACAAATTGGATCGGGTATGGCAGACTGTCTGTATGACTGTCTACTGGTTGAGTTATGTCAATGTAAGGATGCCAGTGCTGTTTGTTGTTTTTTTTTTATCTGCCAACTAATGAACTTTGTGTACGTGTTTGTTTTGCATAACAGGGCTATGTTCCAGTCTGTCGTTCGGTTGTGGGTTGACGTTTGTATTTTCCATGGTCCCATAAAATGTTGCCTGGAAATTTGTAAATTCGTGTAAAATATGTATAATTTCAGTGACTTCTTGTGGTGGCTCGAGTCCATATGTACGACACAAACAGGGAGACCTTTATAAATAAAGCATGTAAGTAGATGTTAAATACACACACACACAAAACCCCTATGTGACACTCATTTATTACAGATAAATGGTTTTTTGTGTATTTTACAGAAATGGGAAATCATAGTAAGCGGATTTTAATAATTGAAGGGCAGAATGTGTTATGGGACTTTAGGGGATTTTTGTTATATGGGGCTATATCATAACCTGAACCCAGAGACCCCATTTTCCAGACCAGAATTCGGTTTGATATTAAAAACGTGTTACTCAATTTTTTTTTTAGATTTATTCGAATTAAATCTAAAAAATGTTAACACCGAGAATGGGGGGTCCCCTTAAGATAACTACTCTAATTCTAGAATGTCCCTACAAAATCTCAAGAACTCTTGAAGATATTGCGGATTAATTGTGTCAGCATCAAGTCACGGCAAGAGTGATTCTCAAACTTTAAGTGCATTTGACTCAAAGCTGTGTTTTACGAATGGCGGGCACGATAACTCAAAAACTAATAAACCAAACGGTTCCAAATTTTGACGCGTTTCTCTAGGAGTGTATAGCTGTCGTATGAACTAGGATAAAGCCAATCGGTGAAGATCTTCCTTAGTTTTTAACATAGTTTGTGGTCAAAAATAGGCGATTTTCCAAAAAAAAAAAAAAAAATCAAAGTTTCGCCATTTTGTTTATTCTTGTGCCAAGTCAATAATTCAGACATGTACTATTTCTAACACCGTTGGAATTTAGGATTCCGATGTTCCAGTGAGGAGTTATCATGCCTGCCATAAAAAAAGGACTTTTCTTTGATCACAAATAACAAGAACAAATAACAACAAAACGTTTTTGTAATTTTTTTTTTTCATCCTTTTTAAATCTTCAAATATATATATGCAAAGTTACAAACCTTAACGAGCATTTGTATTCATTTACAAGCCCATTAAAAATCCTAAAAATTCCCTTAAATCGGGAGGTAAGTTTATATGGAGGATATAATAAAACATCGACACAGAGGTCCCATTCCCCATACCAGTTTTACATGGAGGCTATCAGAAAACGTGGACCTTCGTCGATCATACAATATGAACCCAATATACCAAATTACGGAAGAAAAACGTGTCCAAAATCCCCCAGATACCGAATATTTGGGGGTACCGTTATGTTGTAGCAAGCCTGAAACTTGGTTCAATATTAATAATTTACGGATATGTGCTATACAATGAGAACCGAAAATAATCAATTGAAGCCAATTCGGTTGAAAACGTGTCAATAATACCTACAATACCGATTATAACGTGAGCCTATATATCCCATTTACAATGTCGAACATCCTACGTATACTAGCAATGTCTGTTCATAATTCCATAGTGATTTCAACAGACGAACATACTTTATGGTGTCTCCGGTAAATATTTCGAGATATTGCAAACGGAATGACAAATTTAATATATACTCCATCTTATGGTGGAGGGTATTATGCCATAGCCACCATATGAAGTTCCTTTTTTAGAAATTTTGAATGCATACTACATGAGTTTCCGTCGATTTTTTTCCAGTATTGAGACATTTAAACATTTTTTCCAGTATTGAGACATATAAAAACTGACTGACAATTAAAAATTCATGTTAAATATTTCACCGGAGTGCCAAAGATTGCACATTTGGTATTCGTAACATTGTGATTATATCTCATCATTTGGCAACTGGTCAGTAAATTGTTTTTGTGACACCCATAGACGTTTATTGCCAAAACACTTATTTAAATTGTTCATGATTCCTCCTCGACCGACATTACCATTAAAGTCAACGTCATGTCCTACGTTCCCATGCTTCGGAATGAAACACGTATATTTATCTGACTTGTTTGTGCTCAAAGTCTTAAATTGAAAAAGTAATGACATTTTAAGTCATTAATGTTTTTGTATTCTTTACATTCGTACGCCTCAAAAATGGTAACAAAAAAAAAAAAAAAAACTGGACCAATAGTCCTAAAGCAAATGACAAAACACTGAGTGATGTTGTTTGCCTTGTTAAGGCATTTTTTATTTGTAAACTGTTCTGTTTTTATGTCTATAGTTGATTTTAAATTTAAAAGAAAGCTCTGAGTTGTAAAATGTTCAAAACATCAAATAAAATAAGGACGGATGGCCATCGCATGACCTTGTGTATCTAGACATAAAGAAAACTCGTACAATCCCATTGACATAAATATTACCTTCAAATGCCTAGAAAACATGAATACATACTTAGAAAAGAAATATACTAAATACTGAACACACAAATACCAATGACAAAATTAAAAATCGTGACAAGAATTCGTTAATGAATTTAAAGGTAAATGAAGTTGAACATTGCAATATGCCAATGTCTTTAAACGTCTATGCGGGTGTAATTTATGTGTACATAAATCGAATAATTAAAGAAGTCACCATGTAATAAAAAATTGGTCAGGACAGGTGTTCCTGTCCTGACCAAGAAGAAAGTAATTTATAATATAAGTATAAATTATTCAATGAAGTAGATTACATGTGTCAAAAAAGTAAAAACCAGTAAGGAAAGGGCCAAAGTCGAACGCAAAAAGTAAATAAATGAAACAGGAAATGAAATAACATAAAATCCGACTAAAGTATTTATGGAGGCTATATCTAAATCTGTACCGATTTCAATAAAACTTGTTGGAATGTTGTGTCTCGTTTGGACAAATATTCGGAGTTTGGTGTACTATTTACATAAAATCGGATGAAACTATATATTGGAACTATATCAATATATGAACCGATTTCAACAAAACTATACACACGTCTATCTGGACCTAATTAAGTACGCAGTGCAAACATTTGTCTCAATCGGACAAATATTGGGAGGTTGGTGCACCATTTAGATATAATCGGTAGCTGTATCAAAATTTTAACCAATTTGAACAAAAGTTGACAGACATCAAACAGGATTTAATTCAGTACGCTATGCAAAATTTTGTCGGCAAACTTTGGGAGTTTGGTGCACCATTTACCAAAATCGGACGAATCTATATATGCGAGCTATATCTAAATCTTAAACGATTTCAACAAAACATCACAGACATCAAACTAATTCAGAACGGTGCGCAAAATCTTTGTCTCAATCGGACAATAATTTTGAGTTTGATGCACCATTAAGACAAAATCGGACGATAACATATATGGAAGCTATATCTACTGAGCCGATTTTCTGCCTAATTTCTAATTTCAAAAGGTATAATTTCACAAAAATACATAAACAGACAGACGAACGGAAATGCATAAATCTACTTAGAATGTAATTCTATGCTTATTTGCAAAAGCAACAATGGGCATATCTCGATTCATTTTGCTTGTTTCAAACATATGCACAGAGACATAACACCCTGTACCACAGAGTGGCGAAGGGTATAAAATGTTCAACATAAATGTGTTTCACGCTACAAGAGCCCGGGATGATAAATTATAGAGCTTCGAGGGAAGAATGCAGCTAAAACCTTAAAAATACCGAAAATTAGGCATTACTTTTATATGAGGGCTATGTCCACAACCAAATCCGCCTTTTTAGGGAGTTATTAAAAGGATGAGACTGGATGTGTTATAGATTTGGTAAAAATATTACGATTTGCAACGTTTGAATGACATTGGATATTCCGTTCACTTAAAAATAGTCATTTTTTATGGAATTTTGACTGAGCCAAAAAGTGATCTGATCGATGCATTCCCTAAAACCGAATGTTGAGAATAACTATATATGTTGTTCTTACATTTCATTTATAATTTGAATTCAACTTTACAATGAAGAATGCATGCCCTAATCGTTATTATGCAATAAATATATTAAAAAAAATATAAAAAAACCAGCGGAGCAGTATAGTCGGACGGGAAGACCATATGATACCCTACACAACTTCCACGAACATCTTCCTTTCTGTGGTACTACTCTCTGAGCTTGGGCAATACTTCGCGATATTGGCACCCTCTTGACCGACTAGAGGTCAACAAATATTAATATTAATAATATTCAGTACAGCCCTTCTAATTACTTGTCCAGATTTCCTTTATCGTGGGTTGTGTTGTAATGTTCGATTTTCAATTGCGACTCGAAAAACCACAAAAAAATGTGGTAATGGGTTACTAAATAATATCTGAATACGTAAGCACCTGTAAATATTTGGATGTAACTCCCACATCCGTGTACATACGACAATGTAATTGGTATCAATTTAAAAGTCAACCACTCCACTTGGATATACAATCAATTTCTTGGGTCTATATCCTACAGGGGAAAATATATACGCTATGGAATACAAATTTTGTAATTTTTCACACAAAAGTCGGGGTCCATTTGATCCGCTAAATATTGACCGACCTTTATCAAAACAGGCATGCTTAATCTTTGGCCCGATCTCGTCTCAGCTAGTCGAGATATGATATGATCGGTATACTTAAAGGTGGGTCTAGGACCAATATTTCGCGGCGTTACAAACTCTTGGGGCTTCACAAAGCTTTAATACCCTGACAACATAGTTGTGTAGGGTATAATTATGGCTACACCAAGGCCTTTGACTTGAAAAAATATAGTTAAATGAGTGTGCCCTGAGCGCCTCAAACTATATGGGAATCATATAATCAACTCGTCCGGTCTACTTGTATCCTTTGAAAAATTAAAAGTTTGTTCCAATAAAAGTATAAACAAAAGAAAAACAACGGAGAAATACTCTTAACAATTAAATTGTAATGAGATGTTAAATAAACAAACAACAGAGTGATTAAGAAACTCTAGCAAATGATAGAAAAATAAGGATAAAGTTTTTGGATTTAATTGTTGTTAATGTATCTGTGTAACCATGATTTCGTCTAGATACTAGTATTTTCTTTCGCGGAGGCTATTAGTATTAATTTAATGTAGAAAATAAAAAATAAAGAAAAACGCTAAATCAAAGCGTTCGTTTCTTTTCCTTGTTGGCTCTACAAAATGGTTGACCACCTTTGAAAAATCTAAAATTGAAATGTCAATGTCATTGGGGTTGTCATATCTTTTTATACCCTCCACCATAGTATGGAGGGTATATTAAATTTGAGCGCGTTTTTCAACCGAATTCGCTGAAATTTGGTACATTGGGTTAATTTTGGGTTCCAAATGTCTCCACTAAAAATTATAAATATAGGTCCACTTTTTCTGGTAGCCCCCATATAACGGTACATCCTAATTTTCAGTATTTTAGGGGTTTTGGTCATATTTTTCCTCCGAACTACCTGTAATTTAGTATATTCAGTTCTTAATAGGTACCAAATCTCTCCACAAAAAAATATGAATATAGGCCAATTTTTTCGGATAGCCCCCATATAAGGGTACCCCCAATTTTCGGTATTTTGGGTTTCTTGAGCGCGATTTTCAACCGAATTTGCTCCAATTAGGTATTTTGTAGTCGAATATGGTAACAAATCTCCCTACCAAAATAATTAATATTCGCCCTCTGTTTGGGGTAACCCCATTTTTATACCCTTCACCACACTGTGGTACAGGGTATTGTGTATTTGTGCATATGTTTGTAACAGGCAAAAATAATCAAGATAGACCCATGGTTCCTTTTGAGAATATGCATAGAATCACTTTCTAAGTCAATTTATGCATGTCTGTCTGTCCGTCCGTCCATGTATTTTTGTTAACAAAGTACAGGTCGCATTTATGATCCGATTTGGATGCAATTTGGCACAGGGCACGTAATTGTCCCAAGGACGAACCCTATTGAAATTGGAGAAAATCGGTTCAGATTTAGATATAGCTCCCATATATATTTTCTTTCGATTTTAACTTATTGATGCATCAAACTCCCAATTGTTGTCCGATTGAGACACAATTTTGCACAGAGTATTGAATTAGGTCTAGATAGTTATATGCCAATGTTTGTTGAAATCGGTTCAGATTTAGATATAGCTCTGATGTATAGTTTCGTCCGATTTAAAGTAAAGCTATAATACCCTCTCAACAAACTCCCAATATTGGTCCGATTGAAGCTAACAGAGGTCGAATTTTTGAAGGACCAGTAAAATGAAATTGGATCCATAAACATGTCATTCCTCAACCTATACTAAATTTTTCATTTAGTTATATATAGAGTTTCTTCTTACAATGAGACAAAATTATGTAAATCAATTTAAAGCAAATATCAATTGGACACCTGATAAACATGAGGAGTTTGATGCACCATTTACTTAAAATCGGACGTATATATATATATATATATATATCAAAATCTAAACTGATTTCATCGAAACTTATCACAGATTATGTTATACTAGTTTCAGTATGTTTTGCCCACATCGGCCACATTTTGAGTTCTTGGTGCATCATTTACTTAAAATCCGGAGAAAATATATATGGTAGTTTTATCCACATTTGAACCAATCTCAACAAAACCTTCCTCATGCTAGGTTATATTTACTCCAGTACGTTGTGCAACATTATGTAGCAAACGGCCTAACTTTGGGTCTTTTGTGCACCTTTTATATAAAATCAGACGAAACAATATCTAGGACCTATATCTAAATCTGAACCGATTTCAACAAAACTTGCCACACGCTATGCTTTAGTATCTCCATTACATTCTGCAAAATGTTGTGCCAATCGGACCCACCTGGGGAGTTTGGTGCAGAATTAATATCTAACATCTAGGTTATACTAACTTCGGTACGTTTATCAAAATTTTGTGTCAATTTGGTGTAAAATTGGATTTCAACGAGACCTGCCAGATATTAATTTATATTAACTATAGTTCCTTGTACAAAATAGTGTGGCAATCGGACAAACTTTGGGTCTTAAGTGCACAATTTACATAAAATCTAAAGAACATATACATAGTAGCTATACCTAAATCTGGACCGAAACTTAGCACCCACATTTTAAACCTTATTCAGTACGCTATGACAAATTTAGTGCAAATAGAAAGATAGGGACTTTGGTACACAATTTACCTTAAATCGGACGAAAATATATATAGGAGCTATATCTAAATCTGAACCGATTTTCAGGAAACTTAACACACATCATTCTAGGAAGATATATAGGGGCTTTGGTTCACCATTTACCTTAAATGGGACCAAAAAATATATTGGAGTTATATCTATATCTGAACCTATTTTCAGGAAACTTAACACACATTATTCTAGACTTTATTCAGTACGCTATGCCAAATTTCGTGCAAATCGGACAAAACTATATATGGGAGCTATATCTAAATCTGAACCGATTTTCAGGAAACTTAACACACATCATTTTAGACCTAAATCAGTAGGCTGTGCTAAATTTCGTGCAAATCGAAAGATATATATGGGAGCTATATCTAAATCTGAACCGATTTTTTCCAATTTCAATAGGGTATGTCCTTGGGCCATATAAGTGACTTATGCCAAATTTTATCCCATTCGGATCATAAATGCGACCTGTACTTTGTTTACAATTTAACATGGACGAACAGACGGACGGACGGACATGCATAAATCGACATAGAAAGTGATTCTATCGTTCTATTTGCCTGTTACAAACATATGCACAAAGACATAATACCCTGTACCACAGTGTGGTGAAGGGTATAAAAACACGAAATGGATGCCCTGTACATTACTATAGATAACAAAAAGAATCTTAGGAGCATCTCTTATATATCCAAAAGGGAGTAGAGTATCATTTTTGTACTTTTCTTTTTTTTCATTGATATAAATATTCATTGAAATGTAAGTAAATTTTAAATTTTCAATGTCCTCTGACACACTTTGTTTTCTCTTTCTCTCCCTCTCTCTATCTACAATTCTACATGCACTCAAGAATATTATAATACAATATCATTTTTGCAATGTTTTGAAATACTGCCATAAGTTGAAAAGTGCTTTAACTTTTTTTCTGAGTATATCGTCAACGTTACCAGCTAACAAACAATGAATCATTGAATCACAATCACAAAATATTTTAGTTATATTCGGTGTGAATTGTATCCGAAAGGAGGGAGGGGTAAAAAAGCTAGTAAAGCAAGGCAGGCAATCATTATACACAAGTAGACTTTGGACGACGTAGAGTGTGGTGTTAGTAACAATTTCTAATAGTTTTACATAGGTTTTGTTTTAAACTTGCTTTCATAGTTATTAAAATAATTGCATTAGTTTAAAAAATTTTGTTTTCTGTGTATCAACACATGCAGTAGATGTATGTCTGTGTCTGGGAGTGTGTTTTGTATAGCATTCCCCTTTCGTTCATTAGAGTTTGAATATTGCCATTGAAAAGCTCACTTTAATATTTAATGCACACATTAGAACAAACATTTCATACATTTTTAGTATGATGCGCTATAGTAGTAGAGCTGCCGAAATATCAAATTTTGGGGTATAATACATACGCCCAGTTGGTATGACATGCCAGTGGATTCGAGATACTACTGCAAATGATTTTGAAAATTGTAGCTCTCACTTTCTGTGTAATAAAGAACGGACGAGATCTTCATATAGGTGGAACATGTGCATAAAATCCTCAAAATACATCAATTTAGAGAGTAAATTTATATCAGGCCATCAATACAAACATTTACAGAAAACAAAATGTTTGTATACGTATGTGTCTGGAGGCTATACCTAAAGCGGGACCAATATTGAACATTAGGAGTTATCATTATATTAGGTGCTATGTATAATTATATTATGTGCTATGTATAATTATATTATGTGCTATGTATAATTATATTAGGTGCTATGTATAGCTCAATTTCGAACCTAAAATTTGAAGATTCATTGCATTTAAACTTCTATGGTAAAATGGGAAATGACTGCCTACGTATTTAAGGCATTTTTCGTAGAGATGCTCATGGACTGCGCATCAATCTAATACTTTACACCATGCGACTTCTCTAAAATGTTTACGGACCCCTCATTAGGAATATACCAACCCTTTTCATATTTGCTCCATGATACACGGCCCTACAAGAAGGGCTTCTTACGATGTCATCAGGTCGCACCGTAGGACGCAGACGAAGATTGTACTTCAGTCTCGATCTTTCCCATATCCTCCACCTATCCATTTGATTAGAGGAGATAAGGTAACATACCGGGTATGCGTAAGCTACTATAGGCCTGATTACCTGATTGTAGATCAGCACTTTAACCTCATTTGGGAGACGAAGAGGGCAAAGAAATAGATTTACTTCGCTCTATTGAGAATAAAGTCAGCATGCCGGATAAACTTGCAGAAGTTACCGGACATATGTACTTCATCGCCCCACATTTTCAAGATCGGACTAAAGGACCTAACGCTAGGGTATACAACCTTCGATTTACCCTTGAAAACTACCCCTGAACACTTGCCCACATTCAGCTTCAAGTTACACACAGAGAAATATCTCCTCTAGATGAATGTTGAGGCGTGAGGTTTTGGTGCTGGTTCTAGGCCCAGACATTGCCAGTATGACATCGTCCGCGTATGTCGCAAACAAATATGTTACTGAGTATGGGACCCAGTAGAGAACCATGAGGTATCACAGCTCTAATATTTCTTACTTTAAAGAAACTGTCGCCTACCTTCTGTTTATACTCCTGTTTGGCTGCTTGTTTAGTTATAACACCCGAACTGCTTCAGTTTCTATAGGATTCCAGCATGCCAGACGGAGTGGAAGGCTCTTGTGAAGTCTAGCCCTACATCGATGGTACCGTACCTTCTGTCAATCATATAATTTCAACAGAAGAGAAAAAAGTAGTGCATGGGAAGTAGAGCGCCCAGTTCAAATGCCGCATTGGCTTAAAAATTACAGGCAATTTGTTTGAAAAAAATGGGTAACGTTTTCACAAAAATACCGGACATAGATGGGTATGATTGTATGGGGTTACCCAATATTGATGATTTGTAGTTACACGATATAACACCTAATGTTAAATTAAAACCATTTTTTTTAACAAAGGGGCGCAAAAGCTTCCAAATGCGCAATAATGGAGGGTACCCCTCTATGGAGATCACCCAAAAAAGTTTACCAATGTTGATAGGTTTTTGAAAACAAATTTCTACCCAGTAAGAATTCAAAATACTAGACTAAAGCTGATAAGGTTTCAATATCAAATATCCTAGGTTTCAATATCAACATCGTTGGGGAGACTGGGGCACCTTCGGCACTTTTTGTTTAGAGCTCTATATCTCAGTATTTATATACGTATGCCATTGTACAACCTACGCTAAATTTCAAATTGGAAGTTTAGTGCACCGTTTACCTAAAATCGGATATGGGAACTATATCAAAAAATTTAGCACACAATATCCTAGTCATCATTCAGTATGCTATGCCAAATTTCGTAAAAATCGAAAAATATATAGAGACTTCGGTGCACTATTTACATAAAATCGGACAAAAATATATATGGTAGCTATATCTAAAGTTAAACCAATTTTTCTCAATTTCAATCGGGTTTGTCTTTGGGCCGAATAAATTTGGTGTACCAAATTTCATCTAAATCGGATTATAAATGCGACCTGTACATTGTTTACAATTTTTTATCATCAATAGACGGACGGACATGTATAAATCGACTCAGAAAGTGATTCCATGCATTTTCTCAAAAGGAACCACGGGTCTATAAAAATGCCAGATTGTTTTTCAATAATAATACAATTAACCGGTGAAAAATAAGAGGAAATTTATTTTTAATGACATGAATTTTGAACCAATTAAAAGGGAAAATCAATTAAAAGGGATTACTTATCCGAGAAAATTTACATGTGTTTTCGTATGCAATATTTTGTTGACCCATAATGTGGTTCAATTAAACGGGGAAATCAATTAACCGTAGGGTCAATTAACCGAAAAATACTGTATCTGTATATGACCGAATGTGCCCACTTTAAAATACCGAATCTACCCTGAATGAACTTTTTATAGTTTTTTGTTTTAATTTTTTTTCTATCAATCTTCTCCATATTATATTTTTAATTATTTTTATAAGAAAGTACATTGAAATTAACAACTTTTTAATAATTTAAGAAGTTTTATACACAAAATACTTACGAAATGGAATTGAAATATCTCATGTGAATATTTGGAGATATGGTGAATGGAAACCCAAATTTATCGGCCGTATGTTAAGGGCAGAAAGACATGATATGGCTAAATCGATATAGAATTTTATTTTTTATAACTGTAGGTGATGCTTCGGCATGATATTAGTGTCCCAAATTACATTAAAACTACTGATACTTAAATGTGAGCGTAGTCGGTTCTCCCTATATACCATTGATGTATGTGCAAGTATATGCAAATGTTTTTCGAAATCATTATCAAAACTAACATCCCTACTATTACTAGTCTCATTCACGGGTGCAACATTTTTGCCAACCATACTCACTTTATATCCGCCATTATTACTGACTGCGACTAAATGTAATGTTCTAAAAAAATTCTAAAAGGGTACCTAAAACAAGATGATTGGTAATTTCAATATCATCCGTAAGAATAATCATATCAGAATAATAAGAATAATCAATATCATCTGCAGCCGTTCCCAATATATATATATATATATATATATACATATTTATATTTCATGGGGAAGGAAATTACTTTTTCGAACCAATGTATCGATTAGTCCCATCTTCGTTCTTAATCTGAATTTGGTAAAAATAAATATTGAAAACTTGATTCAGCAAAATTTTCACCATTCCATTCGCCAGATAGCAAATTTTCAAAATTTAAAACTTTGTGGGGAATGTTGCAGAAGCCGTGGCCCGATATTCCCCAATGTTCGACCATAATTTAAGTCTGGAAAAATATTACGATGTGCAAAGTTTGGATGCAATCGGTAACTAGCTAAGAGAGTGATCGTGCGTAACTGATGGACGGATGGAGCAAATTTTTATCGTAGCAAGGTGTATATACCCTCTTTAGCCAAAAGTCCTTAAGAGCATAGGGCTTCCACAACCACCGCCATCTTACACAGTTAGCAGTCGTTGTTTTTGCATGTTCCCACGTAAGATTATTTTGTCATAGTTCATGGATTATTGTTCGCCGCCAGTTATTTCTTGGTCGACCTCGATGTCTTGATCCTTGGGGATTCCATTCAAGCGCCATTCTGCTTACGATATGAACATTTTTTCTTAAAGTGTGCCAATCCACCTCCATGACCTACGTTTACGTTTATTTTGTAAGGGTTCCTGGTTTGTTAGGTTCCATAGCTCTACATTACTTATGGTGTTGGGTCAGAATATACTGCATAATTTCTTGAGACATATGTTTATCAATACCTGAAGCTTTCACTGCCGTATAGTAGAATCTTTATAAATTTATACATGCTCCGAATATTTTAATCTTGGTTTTCTGGATATATGTGAGCTTCTTCATACACATTGCAGTTGGCCGAATGCTGTTATCGCTTGTGCAAGCCTTTTATTACATCTGCTTCTGCACCACCACTTGTTGTTACAGTGCTTCTAATTTTGACTGAACGTTAGATATCCTGTGAGAAAGAAGGTAGATATCATCCTCATAGTGTAAGTCTTCGAGCTGTTGTGAGAGACTACATGTTATGCCTCTTCTTTGAGAGCAGACTTCATTCATTATTTCATCCAGTACAATTGTGAAGTAGGGATGGCAGAGGGCATCCTTGTTTTACTCCTATTTTGGTGCGAAACGGCTGCCTTATGTTCACGTTGCGAAGAACTGAGAATTCTGCATCAGGTTACATCGCTCTTATTTTTCGAATTATTTTCTGGGGTACGCCCTTTTTACTCAATGACTCCCATATGGGAGTTCGTCTGATCATATCGAAAGCTTTCTTAAGATCGACAAACAGTTGGAATGGTTTCTACTTTGTTTTTGGTATCCTAAGCCATAAGGCTTAGGATATAAAAATTGTTCTTCCTCGACAGTGATTCCCTAGACCTACACATGCTAAAACAGCACACAAAAGTCAGAAAATCTGTCGGCAACATCACTATGCTTGTTTGCGAACAAATTATAGGATACACTTATAATCGATTGCCACAAACTTCCAATCGCATGTTCGATTAACCCAATATTTGATATAGCATGTTGAAGTGGGCTACTGATTTGAAACTAGAACAACTTGTGCGTTGTATAAACATTTGAAATGCGTATTTAAATTCGAATCATGCCATTGTTGTTACTTTCATTCAATTCAACGGGTGCCATACAATGCCGAAAACTACATTTAAACACACCAACCACCTCATGCAATCGCACAGCACAATTTTTATGCATGGTACCATAATTATATTGCAAATATAATTATTTTATATGAAATTTCGGGATATGCGAATGGAATCAATTTTGTTAACACATTTTTTGCATTTGATATTGTATGGTGTAATTAGAGCCACTAAAAGCCAATAAAGTTATTTGTTATATAAATTTATGTACGTATATAAACTTTGGATTTTAGAATGAAATAATATCGTAACACATGGAAATGCAATGGAAATTGTTTTACTAAAAACTATTAGTTCTGTGATAACAAAATCAAGGAAGCTTAAATTGCATGCTCTATTCTACATATAGAAATTAATTAGGTATTATAAGGTTTTAGCCGAATTTTCTCAACGAAGTGGCGATAAATTGGTATATCGAATTTATATTAAAAAATAACTTGTTTTTTAATAATTATTCAATAAATATTATATGTAATAATATAAAACCCAGTACAAAAATTAGTAAAATCGGACGGAGCTGACTATATGATACCCTTCACCACTTTGGATATATTTAACAGATTGGGTAAATTACCATGAAATTGGATGAACTAAAATATGTGATCTTTATCTAAATGTGAGCCGACTTAGATCGACTCATAAACATATTACTCTGCAAGCTGTACTAAATTTTTCATTTGGATATATGTTTAAAATTATGTATATCGATTTAAATCAAATCCCAATCGAACACCCGTTGATTTTTTGAAGGCCACTTAACATCAAGCCAGTCGAAAATATATAAGGTCTACGTCTGCATTTCAACAAAAGGCAATTACATCACACTATAATCAATTTTGTACAAATATATATAGCAGCTATATCAAAATCTGAACCAATATCAACGGCACAGGTTGCGTTATACTAACTTCAGTAGATTGTGCCAATCGGCATTACTTTGGGTCTATGATAAACCATTTACTTAAAATCGGACAAAAATATATACGGGAACTATACCTAATTCTGAACCGATTTAAGGTAAATGGTGCACCAAAGTCCCTATATGTCATTCGATTTGAACGAAATTTAACATAGAGTACTGGATCAGGTCCAGGATGGCGTGTGCCAAGTTTCGAGAAAATCCGTTCAGATTTAGATATAACTCCCATATATAGTTTTGTCCGATTTTATGTAAATGGTGCACCAAAGTTCCAATATACCTTTTGATTTGCATGGAATTTGGCACAGCGTACTGAATTAAATCTAGAATGATGTGTGCTAAGCTTCGTGAAAATCGGTCAATATTTAGTTATAGCTCCCATATATTTTTTGTCCGCTTTAATGTAAATTGTGCACTAAAGAGCCAAAGATTGACCGACTCGCACACAATTTTGTATAATGTACTGGAATTACTATAAAGTTTCGTGTTTAAGGTTTTCTTGAAATTGGATCAGATTTACATATAGTTCCTATATATACTTTCGACCGATTGGCAAAATGTACTGAAATTAATATAAATTAAATCGGTTCAGATTTAGACATAGCATAGCTTCCATGTAAGAACGCTGTGCAAAATTGTGTCTCATTCTAAAAAGCCTTGTGTGTTTGGAATACCATTTCCATAAAATCGGACGACTTCAACAAAAATTCACAGACGCAAAAGCGGACTTTATTCAGTGCGCTGTGCAAAATTTTGTCCCAATCGCACAAATATTGGGAGTTTGGTGCACCATTTACATAAAAACGGACGAAACTATATATGGGAGCTATATCTAAATATGAACCGGTTCGCTATGCAAAATTGGTTCTCAATCGGACAAATATTGGGAGTTTTGTGTACAATTTACCTAGAATCCAACGAAACTATATATTGGAGCTATATCTAAATCTTAACCGACTTTCTCCAATTTCAATATGAACTGTGTCGAATTTCATCCAATTCGGTTCATAAAGGCGTTATGTACTTTGCTCAGACAAACGGACATGCATAAATCGACTTAGAAAGTGTTTTTATGCATATTCTCAAAAGAAACCATGTGTATATCTCGAGTCTTTTTGACAGTTACAAACATATGCATAATACCCTGTACCACAGTGTGCTGAAAGGTATTAAAATGTTTAAAATCAATACTTCGTTGCATATTCTTTATTCTGGAGGGCACTTCAAAGTCGAATTATTAATTATTTTAGGCGATATTGCTTCTCTTCTTTGATTTGACATTTTCTCCATTGATTTTGAGTTAATTATCTCCAATTGGGTTTACCCCAGTGTATATGTTATCTCCGCACTAAAAATTATTTAAAAACTGTATATTACAGTTCCTCGTGGAATTATATTGGAGCCAACAAAAGTGGCAGTATCCAAAGTTCGACCGATGCTATATGTAATTTTCCAACCCATTATATAGTTTACTTTGTTTTGTCATTTAAGCGGCAATCCCTTAAAGTGATTATCTTATAGAATAATAAAAGAAATGTCAATGACTGTATTTAAAATAATATGCACCGCAATACACAATCATTGTGTATGCTGTATACAGTTGCTACTTTACAACAGGAGTATGGACATGTCATTGCAAGTGATTGTCTGGGTTTGTCTAGGATTAAAATCGCTCAACTGTTTAAGCAACAATCTGCTCTCGTCCATCCCCTATGGTTTTTCTTTTCTTTTGTATAAAAGAGCACAATTTTATGTTTAATTATCTCCGTATGTCTCATTGTGGCAACGAAACGCACGCTGCTATGCGGTTTATTGAGTTTTTATGAGTGAAACGATAGCTGTTTTGTTGCATCCCTTGTTTATGTTGTCAGATGGTCACCCTTGACCCTGTGCTATGCAATTTATGTGTTGTGACAGTTATATCTCTAAGCTAAAAATTTATTTTTATTATTGTTTCGGGCTCACATCCTTCCACACAAAAAGTCGCAATCGGTAATTTATCATCAGACGATATTTATCCGATTAGGGCGAATGTCATGCCCTTTGTTCCGTAATATGTCAAAGGAATTAATATCCACACAGCTTATTCACTATAATGGTGATAAAAAAGGAATGTTTTTTACTCTTACTTGGGTAAATAGAACCGGTATAATATGAATAGAGGGAAAATAATGTCGATATTTGTGAATTGAAACCAAAACCCGGAATTGAATTGAAACCAAACGTAGACCCACAAATGTGTATCATTATTTTTCTAAAACTCGAGTTGAGTTTTACTCAGATCGGTTATGAAATGCTGACGTATTCGTTTGTAATATTTACCACAACGAGATCTCACTTGTGTCATTGCAAAAATACCGAAAATTACAATTGACGTTTGAAAATTATGTCCGAAATCGTTCAAACATAGAATGGTGACGATGCCGTTATATAGAGACTATACCAAAAACGGGATATATTGATTATTTTGGGAAGTCTGATTTGACATTCATATTAAATTTTCTATATATAAAATGAGTTTTTGGTAAGCAAATTTTACACCCAATGATTTGGTACCCTCTGTTTTATTTTTATATGCTCCGCCATGATTTGCACATTTAAGGGAACCCCACCCATTCTCGATTTTAATTTTTCAAGATTTTCAATGGGCTGGTAAATCAATACCAATGCTTGTTAAGGTTTGTAACTTTGCACATATATATTTGAAGATTTAAAAGAGAAGAAAAATAATTTACAAAAATTTTTTGTTATTGTTGTTTTTTTTTTTTGTAATTAAAGAAAAGTCCTTATTTTTGATGGCGGGCATGATAACTCCTCACTGGAATATCGGAATCCGAAAATTCCAACGGTGTTAGAAAGAGTACATGCCTGGCTCTCGTATGAACTAGGATTATTGACTTCGCTCTAAAATTAACAAAAGGGTAAACCTTTGAAAAAATATTTTTGGAAAATCGCCGATTTTTTACCAAAAACCAAGTTAAAAAATAAGGAAGATCTTCACCGATTGGCTTTATCCTAGTTCATGCGAGAGCTATACACTCCCAGAGAAACGTTGCAAAATTTGGAACCGATTGGATTATTAGTTTTTGAGTTATCGTGCCCGCCATTCGCAAAAAAATGTTGATGCTGACACAAAAAATCGGATATATCTTCAAGAGTTCTTGAGATTTCCACTTGAAATTTTGTATGGACATTCTTTAATTGGTGTAGATTCGAATTATATCAGCAAAAATTTTGACCCCGAGAATGGGGGGGTCCCCTTAAATCAAAGAATATTAACAAATATAGTTTTATGGTTATGTAATTGTGATTGATTTTTTTGTAATTAACATAAATATTCTTTAATTCAGCGTGATTTTATTTAATATCTCTACTTATATAATAAATAAATTAAATAGTAATACAAACTGGGATGACCTCTATGAAAATAGAACGAATGACTCCAGAACATTAGGCTTGAGACAAAAATATGCTCAAGACTTTACAAAATCGATACCCCAACAATGAAAAAAACCAGTAAGGAAAGTAGTAAAGTCGGACTGGGCCGACTATATGACACCCTTCACCAGTTTGGGTATATTCTACATATGTATCCTAACAGACGTCGCCTTTTCGAAGGAACATTGGCATGAAATTGAACAAACTTAAATATGTGATCTTTATCTATATCTAAACCGACTAATATCAATTTTTTCGTCCAATTAAGTAAATGGTGCACTAAGGATCTATAGCTAAGCCGATTGATACAACGTACTGAAGTTAATATAAGTTAATATCTGGCAAATTTCCTTAAAATCAGTTCAGATATAGACATATCATAGCTTCCATATATATAATTTCGACTTATTCATGTTAATTGTACACCAAATAATCAATGGGTGTCTGATTGAGATTAAATTTCAAATTTTGCTTTACAAAATTTGGCATAGGTTGCAGAATGACATGTGTAGGAAATTTGCTAGATATTTAAGGAAACTATATATGTGAGTTATATCTAAATCTGAACCGACAAAACAGACATAGACTCCCTATTTGGACTATTTGTTTAAAATCTGACAAAAATTCCCCTTCCCTGTTGCAAACATATGCGCAAAGACATAGTACCCGATACCACAGTGTGGTGAAGGGTATAACAAAAACAGAGAAAGAATGAAACAAAATCAGTAATAAAAAAATGCACAATGAAATAAATATAAAATTATGCATAAAGGACTTATCTAAATTGTTGCCTGGAACAACATTCTTTTGGGAGTCAAAAATCAATGTTTTATTATGGCCAATCCTCAGATCTTAACCCAATAGAAAAATCTGTGTAGTATCATAGATAGCAAAATAAAAACCAGTAAGGAAAGTCGACTATCGACTATATGATACCCTTCACCACTTTGGGGATATTCTACATATGTATTCTTACAGATGTCGTCTTTTCGAAGGAACATATCAATCAAGTACCCATTGATTATTTGGTTTAAAACCAACATGAATAGGTGAATAGGTTATATATGGACGCTATGCTATATCTAAATCTGAACCGATTTCGAGCAAACTTGGCCGAGATTAATTTATATTAATTTCAGTAAGTTTTGCCAATCGGCCTAGCTATGGGTCTTTAGTACACCATTTACTTAAAATCGGACGAAAGTATATATATGAATTAAATGTAAATCTGAACCAATATCAAGAAAACTTGACATTGGTTATAGTAACATCAGTACATTGTACAAAATTGTGTGCGGGTCGGTCAATCTTTGGGTCTTTAGTGCACAATTTACATTACATCGGACGAAAATATATATTGGAGCTATATCTAAATCTGAACCGATTTTCATGAAACTTAGCACACATTATTTTGGATCCAATTCAGTACCCTATGCCAAACTTCGTGCAAATCGAAAGATATATAGGGATTTTGGTGCCCCATTTACCTTAAATCGGACGAAAGTATATATGGGAGCTATATCTGAATCTGGACCGATTTTCGCGAAACTTAGCACACATCATTCTGCACCTAATTCAGTACCCTATGCCAAATTTCGTGCAAATCCAAGGATATATAGTGACTTTGGTGCCCCATTTACCTTAAATCGGAAGAAACTATATATTGGAGCTATATCTAAATCTGAACCGATTTTCACGAAACTTAGCACACATTATTCTGGACCTAATTCAGTACTCTGTGCCAAATTTCATGCAAATCGAAAGATATAGAGGGACTTTGGTGCCCCATTTACCTTAAATCGGACGAAACTATATATGGGAGCTATATCCAATATCTAGATCTAGTTATATCTAATATCTAGATCTGAAACAATTTTTCCGAAACTTGGCACACATCACTCTGCGCCTAATTCAGCACTCTATGCCAAATTTCATGCAAATCGAATGATATATATGGACTGTGGTGCACTATTTACCTTAAATAGGACGAAAGTTATATGGGAGCTATATCTAAATCTGAACTGATTTTCTCGAAACTATACACACATCATTCTGGACCTAATTCAGTACTCTGTGCCAAATTTCATGCAAATCGAAAGATATAGAGGTACTTTGGTGCCCTATTTACCTTAAATCGGACGAAAATATATATATGGAAGCTATATCTAAATCTGAACCGATTTTTCCCAATTTCAATATTGTTCGTCTTTGGGCCAAATAAGTGACTTCTGCCAAATTTCATCCAAATCGGATTGTAAATGCGACCTGTACTTTGTTTACAATTTAACATCTACAGACGGACATGCATAAATCGACTCAGAAAGTGATTCTATGCATATTCCCAAAAGGAACCATGTGTCTATCTCGTTTCCTTTTGCCTGTTACAAACATATGCACAAAGACATAATACCCTGTATTATTGAAGGGTATAATAATAATCAAATGATCGCTAGAATTAACGAAATTACTGTATGGCAACACTATTTCTGCAAAGTATCATGTCGAAACAACCCTGAAACCTCTTCTCAAAGGTTCAGGATGTAAGAAATGGTATATCCAAGAATCAAATTGAGCATTTTATTGATTCAATACCTCGTAGGTGTGCTGCCGCAATGAAGAATAATGGATATGATGTCTTATTGATATGGATATGATTGCTTATTTCTAAGAAAAGAAAACAAAACAAAAAGTTAACAAACTTTTGACCGTGCACAAAACCACCAGTATATATACCTTATTGGGCACAGTGAATATTTCGATTTTTTGTAAACTGAATGACAAATTTAGAATACCCTCCAACTTTTGGTGGTGAACGGTAGAATTAGCAATGAGTTAGTCTTGACACTGTTAAAATATATTTCTATTGTATGAAACAAAATTATCCATTACGTCTAGCATTCTTACACATTTCTCATTCTAAAAATATACAATTAAAAGTTTTTACCCTTTGCAAAACAAGTCCTGAGAGTGTCGTTGCAAAAAATTGAATTTATATACATATTTTTTTTTTTTTTTTTGAAATCCCAAATCCTACCAGTAGACACAAGTAAACACATAGTGAAACTTTTCTTTCTTTTTCTAAGGCGGCATATGGTGATCCCATTTAAAAAGTTAAAGTAAATAAAGGAGCAATAAAAGCCAAGGTAAACAAAATTGCTTTAATATCAAAAGTGTTAGAGTTTAAGTTGGTACTGCAAAATCATACGAACGTTGCTATGTGGTAGCCCAACTACATTTAAAAGGGTGCTATATTGTCTGTCAGTGTGGCTGAAGGTGGGTATTGGTGGTGGTGGTTTTTTCTTCTTTCTAATCGTTGTTTTATTAATTTTTTATTACTTGGGAATTAGACTGTTGCTTCGCATGAATGGTACGAATAGACACCACTCATGAATTCTGATGCCACTTTTGGAACGAAGTTAACATCTTCATCCCCACTTCATGCGGTAGACAACCACACAAGGTTACTCAATTATTTATGTTGAGGCACAAACAAAGGAAAACCAATTTGCCACAGAGACTGAAATTAAAATGTAAATAAAGCCAAATACTGCATGAATTGAAATAACAACTTTCCGACAAATGCTTACAGTCACGTACTTTCATTTTATTGGGTGTTAATGTTGCCATTCTACCAGCAACTGCCATAAATTTAGAAGTATATGATTTTATTGTTATCTAGAAAACAGATTTGTAGGTATTAAGTTTAAAAGAACGCCCATAACACAAATCAAGTCGATTTGGAATGTTGGTTAATTAAAATCCTGTTCGGATATTTAGTGATGTAAAGTGAAAATAATAGGTTTAACGTGGAATTTTTTTTATTGGTACTTAACTGGGAAATATTTTAATGTGTATAAAGCCATCCAATCATTTTGTTTCAAATTTTTGAAAAATTAACAGGACTGTCCAACTTTCTATATGATGGGAAAACATGCCACTATTTAAATAAGACAAATCGATGGTCTAGTTGTGGAGCCAAATTAAGAATTCACTTTAAAGTTAATTACACCTACAGCACACTTTATGTGGCGGATCATAACTACATACTTCTTCATGCTTCTGGAGAAACTATATAAGTAGTATCCACCTAGTCGTATGTACACACACATAGTACATACTTGCATACTCTCTTATGCTACTGTTACATTTTTCACACATTACTGCCTATAATTTTCAAATATTTCCAAGACGTTTATTGAATCAGCTGAAGCATTAAAGTAAATATTTTTCAACATACACTAGCAGTTTACATACATGTTTCTGCAAACATGTGCAACTAAGTTTCCTTCATGAAAATCAATTTGTAAGTTGAGACCTTTAAAGGCAATTCTAACGAACATACTTTTATAAAATAGTTCAATAAATGGCATAACCTTGCCGGATGCTATGAATTACAACATATATATGTTCAAAACACTAGCTGAGATCATTTACAAAATATGAAATTCTCATTTTCAATAAGTACTCAATGGAGACACATACGCTGTTACATTCAAGAAAGATTCAGGAAAAATATGAAGCAAAGATTTATAAAAAAAACTTTCAAACTTTGTAAAGCAAATAAACTTAAAAATTTAGCATCCTGATTGTGATTTGCCTTGGTAGAATTGGTCGAAAGATAAAATCTGAGAACTGTTGTTGTGTTACCAATGTTTTGCTACACAGTAGAAATTTTGGAAATTTTTAGTTCTGCTTAAATTCTTCGACAATTTATGTTAGACATTTGGAAAAAAATCAAATAAGACTATGCAATAAAATGCAGGACATGGCCCAGGAGTTATGAAATTATTATTTTTTTAATAAGAGTTTTTATACCCCCCACCATGGCACAGAGGGTATATTAATTTTGTTTTACCGTTTGTAATTCATCGAAACGGTAACGTCAATGTTCGATATTTTTCGGATGTATGACAAGTTTTTAAACCGAATTGACTGTAATATGATATCTTTGGCTCTAATTTATTAGAAATTTTAATATTGATCCCCAATATGGGGATTTTGTACACGTTTTTCAATCAAATTGCCTCTAATTTGCGGTTTTATGTTCTTATAATGGTATCACCAGATCACCGCACTAAAAGTTATCAATATTAACCCAAGTACATATTTTTACACATAAATGTATAATGAAAGGCGAAGAACTTGAGCAAAAAAACAAAAAACAGTGAGCGGAGCAGTATAGTCGGACGGGGCCGACCATACGATACCCTACACAACTACCACGAACTCTAACTTTCTGAGGATGTTTATTCCGAGTCTGAGTAATATTTCGTGATATTTGCCCCCTCTTGCCCGATTAGAGGTCAACAACACCTCTTCCTTACTTTTTCGAATATTCGGTACAGTCCTTCTAATTACGTGTCCAGATTACCTTCACGGTGGGTTGTGTTGTGATTTTCGGTATATTAAACAGCATTATTAACATGAAATTGGATGAAATAAAATATGTGATATTTATCTAAATGTGAATCGGACTAGATATTTCTATCCATAAACATGTCATTCGTTTGGGACAAAAGTATATTTATCTAAATGTGAAAATCGACTTCAAACAAATCGACTTCTAGAAAACGTAACTACGTTATTCTAGGCTCAATTTTGTACGTTGTGCAAAATTTGATGTCAATCTGACAAACATGAGGAGTTTGATGTACAATTTACTTAAAATCGGACGAAAATATATATGGAAGCTATACCCAAATATGAAACGATTTCAACGAAACTTGTCACAGGTTAAGTTATATTAATTTTGGTACTTTTAGTTCCTCTCAGCCATATATTTGTTTCATGGTGCGTCAATTACTTCATATCAGCTATATCTAAATCACAACTAAATTTTTACGAAACTTGGCACACAAAATTCTGGACTAAATTCAGTACGTTATGCAACATAACAACTTTGGCACATTATTTTATTAAATCGGACGAAAAAATATATATCTAGATCTGAACCGATTTTCACGAAACTTGGCAGACATCGCTCTAGGTTCAATTCAATACGTCATGCCAAATTTCGTGAAAATGGGAAGATATATAGGGACTTTGGTGCACCATTTACATGAAATCGGACGAAACTATATATAGGAGCTATATCTAAATCTAAACCGATTTTCATGAAACTTAGCAGACATCATTCTAGGCTCAATTCAGTACGTTATGCCAAAACTTGTACAAATCGAAATATTTTCAGGGACCATTTCAGGCACCATTTACCAAAAATCGGGCGAAACTATATATGGGAGCTATATCTAAATCTGAACCGATTTTCTCGAAACTTGGCACACATCAATCTGGACATAATTCAGCACGCTATGCCAAAATTCGTGCAAATCGAAAGATTTTCAGGGTCTTTGGTGCACCATTTACCAACAATCGGACAAAAATATACATGGGAGCTATATCTAAATCTGAACCGATTTTCCCAATTTCAATAGGGTTCGTCCTTGGGCCAAATAAATGAGCTGTATCAAATTTCAGCCAAATCGGATTAAAAATGCGACCTGTACTTTGTTTACAATTTAACATCAACAGGCAGACAGACGGGCGGACAGGCATAAATCGACTTAGAAAGTGATTCTATGCATATTCTAAAAAGCAACCATGTGTCTATCCCGTTTCCTTTTGCCTGATACAAACATATGCACAAAAACATAATACCCTGTACCACAGTGTGGTGAAGGGTATAATAAATATGTTAGTTTTTGTGTTGAATGTGTGTATTAAATATTAGCTGTAAAATAAGCATTGTGTCAAAACGGTTGGCATATATTTTATTTGAGCTGCATGGGCATTATCATAATAGATTTATTATTTACCTAACCTAACACTGCGTCGTTTATAAAATACGGTACATTACTATGCATAGTATTCCAAATGCAAGTTTTAAATTTATTAAATTTTTAAAATAGCGTACTATCAAATGTAAGTGTTGCTTTTTAGAAAATCTTTGGCCAGTAATTGAAATTCCTCTGTCCATTCGTTATGTTATCCTTTTGTTGAATGTTGTTTTATCTCTGCCAGGTTTTTGTACGGCCATGACTCCAGGGAATTGTATTAAAAAAAAAAAAAACGAAACAAAACAAAAAACAAAAATGTAAAAGGTATTTTCCAAGTTTTTACAAATGAATAGCTTTATAGGAAACAAAGGTACTAAAATAAGATTTTTGTGGATGCTTGAAAACCTCTAAGCTTGCTCATTTATTTATATAACAGCTTTGTTCTGCAAGCTAGGATCACCCCATCAAAATACGCATTTAATTGCTACAGATTATTTTTAAATTTGTTCATAAAGCATATTGTATCATTAATCAAACTGTGTTCAATTAAAATGAAATCGTTCGATAATATATATGGGAACTACAAACAGAAAAAAACGAATGTAAAATAAACATTGCAAAATGTATTTTTTTTTAGAAAAATGTTATTTTAATGTTGCTTCGTATAAAATCAACAGTAAAACATGTTAATTCAATATTAAACACTGTCGATTTTAAAATTTTCGCTTGAAAAAAAAATGCCCATATTTATTTTAACATTTTTCATAGTTAAAATAACAGTAGAAAATGTTGAATTTCCATAGATGGACTTTTATAATAAAAATATGAATTTTTCATGTTAAATAACCATATACGAAACAAATATTTGTAAACTGTTCAAAAAGTTAAATTTTACAAAAGAAAATAAATAAATAACCGAAATATATATAACATTTCAACATGAACAAATGTTATTTCAACATGAAATTCCATGTAGAATGGGGTTTTCATAACAATTAAACATGTCTTCATGTTATTTTAATATAATTTCATAGTTAATTCAACATTAAATTTGTATTGATTAAACATGAATTCGTGTTATTTTAAATTTTAAAAATGTTAATTTAATAAGAATTTCACATTATTCCAAAATTATGAGCACATTGATTCAACCAGATTCCCTTCACCTTGCCTTGTGTTGTGGTGTTCGGCTTTCAATTGTGGCCTATAGATCGACTCGAAAAAAACACACACACAAAAATTAAGTTTTCGGTCCACTTCATCCCAAAATTATTATCTGATCATCACCGAAAATTATGGGCATGCCCTTGACCATTCTTGCAGAATCATAGGCCGCGTACTCGAAACCTTTATGTCTGATATTTATTTATTTCATAAACCGACTGTTCTAATTATGGGCATAAAATGCCACTGAACTGTCACTACTAATGTACTTGAATAAAATCAACTTATAATTCGAGAAATCTTTGAATATATCTTAAAAATAACCACGATTCCATTTCGTTTCATTGGACTATTGTCAAAAATTAATGTTTTAAAATAGGATTGAATATACGCTATTGATTGCGTTACGGGTAGTAAATGCTAACCAATTAAAAAAGCGTACAATTTTAACGGTAGGAAATTACCCATGCACCATCCATCTTCATTTCGAATGCTAGTATCCTTTTGTCTGTTCTTTTATGCATTATTTTATATTAATTTTAGAGTAAAATTCGTTTGATGTGCAGGCATTCCGCAAATTATATTCTTTCAATGGGAGGACAAGCCACTCTGAAATGAGCAATTCGTTTGCCATTACAATATCGTAGAACCATCTTGCAATGATTCCCGTTTTCAGTTGAATTCTTGCTCGTTCTGTTTATTGTCTGCTTGTTTTATCTTTGCTTTAATCAGACTCCACATAATTTAACTGTTGATTACAAATTTCTCAAATAAATTGTTTGTTTCTTTTTACCACCACAACTTGGGGGGTTTGAAATTGTTTCTTATTCGATTATAATTCATGAGCTGCCATTCTTTGTAAAAATGAAGCAGATTTTAAACAAGAAAATATAACGTAAAACGGCATTAGGACAATTTAATCATGGCAATTTGTTCAATAAAAATTTACTATCCACTGATGACCGCAGAAGCAATGGAATAAGAGATGATTCTAAGATTATATGTATATAGTAAATCTGAAACGATTATACTAAACTTAATATACGCCAAAATAGACCCGATCTGGTGTGACTTAGATGTACTATTCTGTCCGTCCTGTCTGTTGTAATCAATCTAGCCTCTAAACGAATTGAAATAGATCACCAAAATTTTGCAGGCAGGTAAAGTTCTAAGATGGGCTATATCGATGCACGTTTAGGCATAGCTCCCATATAAAGGTACCTCCCAATTTTCGGTATTTTGGGGCTCTTGAGCGCGTTTTTTGACCGAATTGGCTGTAATTTTGTAGTCGTATATGGTAACCACTCTGTCCCACAAATTACACTGTGCGACACGAAAATTATTCAGGGGTTCTAATATACAAATATTGTTTAGTTGGAGTCCCTGAAACACGAAAATACCTTTTGTTTTTCTGGGTCACTTCGAAAAATAGTGATTTTCTCTTTTGAACGATGTGTGCTACATCAGTTCAGATTTAGATATAGCTCACATATATACTTTCGTCCGATTTAATGTAAATGGTGTACCAAAGCCCCCATTTATCTTTCGCATAGCGTACTAAATTAAGTCTAGAACAACGCGTGTAAAATTTCGTGAAAATCGGTTCAGATTTAGATATAACTCCCATATATAAGTTCGTCCGATTAAATGTAAATCGTGCACAAAAATCCATATATATCATTCGATTTTCACGAAATTTGGCACAGCGTACTGAATTGAGTCTGGAATGATGTGTGCTAAGTTCTGTCAAAATCGGTTCAGACTTAGATATAGCTACCATATATATTTTCGTCCAATCTTAGGTAAATGGTGCACCAAAGTCCCTATAAATCTTTCGATTTCGACGAAATTAATCATAGCGTACTAAATTAAGTGTAGAACAATGCGTGTAAAGTTTCGTGAAAAATCGGCTCAGATTTAGCTCCCATATATAAGATCGTCCGATTTTAGGTAAATGTTGCTACAAAATCCCTATGTAGCTTTCGATTTGCACAAAATTTGTCACATCGTACTGAATTAAATCTACAACAATATGTGTAAAGTTTCGTGAAAATCATTTCAGATTTTCGTCTGATTTTATGTAAATGCACCAAACTCTTAAAGTTTGTCCGATTGGCAGGAAATTTTGCACAGCGTATCAAATTGAGACTAGAATGATGTTATTGCGTTTTGTTAAAATTATTGCAGATGAAGACATAACAGTGTGGCATACCGAATATCGTGTATCAATTTAGCTATAAATCGATTCACATAAATGTCTCCCATTCTACGCAAAAGACTCTAAATCGGACGGCGTGTTATGAAATTTAGCAAAATATCCATTAAAAATATCTTTTAACAAGTGAAGAAGCATTATGTTCGGCCCGGCCGAACTTTGGATACCCTCCACCATAGCAGGTACTTGAAATAAAAATGTAGGGAACATATCAAAAAGTGTACCTATACCGACATTTTTACAAACCGATTATAGTTCTAAATATTAGTCCTGTTTCTTTGTACCAAATTTGTTTAAAAAAATTTTGATTTCATCCAAACTTTGCCCACCTTATTATGTCTTCCAAAATTAGTTCAAGTTCGAACATGGGGAATATCGGTCTACTACTTCTGCTACCTCCCACAAAGGGGCTAGGCCTAAATTCGGGTTACAGTTCATATATATGAATATATATATATAAGGTTAATTATCGAACCTTATGTTCTAGTTTTTTTTTCGTTTCTTCCACAGATGAAATGATTACAACGGAGTCTTAGAACCAAACCTAAACACGGAACAAATCATATAACTATTTTAATATAAAAAATATTAAAAATTGTTGGTTGGGAGATTTTTCTATACGACTACAAAATACCAAAGCGAATTCGGTTTAAAACGCGCTCAAGAACCCCAAAATACCGAAAATTTGGTGTATATTTATATATGGGCATTCCGAAAAAATAGACCTATATTTATAACTTTTTGTGGAGAGATTTAATACCTATTAAGAAATCAAAATACTAAATTACAACCAATTCGGTGGAAAAATACAATCAAAACCCCTAACATACTGAAAATTTCGGAGGTACCGTTATATATATATATATATATATATATAATTATAATTTTTTGTGGAGACATTTAGTACCCAATAAGAACTCAATGTACCAAATGTCGGCGTATTCGGTTGAAAAACGCGCTCAAGAACCCCAAAATACCGAAAATAGGGGGTACTGTTATATGGGAGCTTTGCCTAAACGTGGGCCGATATATCGCATCTTCGAACTTCACCTGCCTGCAGACAAAAGACAAACCTATGCACCCTATCTCAATTCCTTCAGAAGATAGCGTGATTTCAACAGGACTGACGGACATTGCTAGATCGTCTTAGAATTTTACCCTGATCAAAAATATATATACTTTATAGGGTCGAAAATGAATATTTCGATGAGTTACAAGCGGAATGACAAAATTAATATACCCTCCATACTATGGTGGAGGGTATAAAAATCGCTCAAATTTGTATTTGGTGTACATTATGGGCTACATAAATCGGTCTGTAGACATATCGGTAT
This sequence comes from Musca vetustissima, assembly GCF_032173495.1. Classification (NCBI taxonomy): domain Eukaryota; kingdom Metazoa; phylum Arthropoda; class Insecta; order Diptera; family Muscidae; genus Musca; species Musca vetustissima. Next base: position 15,985 of record NW_026886476.1, on the reverse strand, counting down.
AGGTAAATTTTTTGGTATGTTCCCTACATTTTCATTTCAAATACCTGCCAGTATACCTGTGGCGGAGGGTATCCAAAATTCCGCCCTGCCGAACTTAATGATTTTTTCACTTTTTTTGTTTTGCTCCATATAGGGTCGGAAATGTTTTATCTGCCAATGTTCCGAATATAAATATATTATTACTCTATATACATTGGCGGTGAATGTTTCGATGTTTACAAACGAAATGACAAATTTAATATACACTCCACCTTTTGGTTGAGGTTATAATTACACAAGCCATGCTTTCTATAATTTGGCCTTTAAATAGACCTGTACTTTGTCTTTGTTTTTTCCCCATGGTAGAGGCAAAACATGTTCAGTACAGCCACACCTAACCACATTTTCGCTTGTTTCATCTTCATTATTATCTATCTAAGAGAAAGAGTATTCATTAAATCCACGAACATCCATATTTCTCGCTTTGATTTTCTGGTCTGTGCAAGACTTTATGGCACCTGATATAGGCCAACATAAAAACAAAATATTGTTGTCCACAACAACAAATTAAAATTAATAATCGTCCAAATAAAAGAAAGTGCCAAATACTAAGAAGGAAGTGGAGATAAGGAGAGAAAAAACCTACTTTCATTTTCTTTATTCACTTCACTTTGCCTTTACTTTTACTTACAGCAGTTCTAGCATGAAATCCCAATTTAGAAAGTGCGGAACAGTAGAAGGAAGCACTTTTGTTCCTTGAGCTTTAGAACATAAATTTTATTCTGGTTTTATTTGGCTTAATGACCAGACGTGCTTGTTGTAGTAATTTATCCGATATCTGTTACCGTTGGCCGTTGTCGCTGTCATCTCTCACACTCATACAGTGGATTAAATATATTTTAATATTTAAAGTATAAGGTATTATTTGTGTGGAAATCGGAAATAACGAAATAAAGGGTTAAGTTCGCCAGGGCTTAACATTGGATGGCCTCACCGTAATTACTTGAATGAAAGTTCCAATTCCACATGGGATTCTACACCACAGCGGATGAGTTTGGGAAGTGCGGCTAAAATCTCAGATGCAATCAAATATTAAGGGTGGAATCTTAATATATGGGATACGCCCAAACCGCCCAAAAAAAATGAATAAGGGGGTGTAGCGTTATATGGCGTCTACCTAGGGTTCTCAGGTTCCTACTTGTTTAACAGAACAAAAATGAACATAAAAATGTAAAAACGTTGTTAAATTGGTGGAATTCAATATACCTATAATCTATCAGGACTTTTTTTATGGCAAGTATGCTACAGCGTTTTAAAAGCGTACCCAAAATTTTGAAAATTTGGGTGTACCATTACATAAAAGTAACACCAAAACTTAGATCGATATATGCCCTAGATATACCCTTCAACAAATTTGTTATTCCATTTGCAACTCATCGATATTTTCAGTGGAGACCCGATAAATTTTATATATTTTTGATCAGAATAAAGTTTTTATGTCGACATGTCCGTCTGTCTTTATGTCCATATGTATGTCTCCGTCTTCAAGATAGCCCTCACATAAAGGTAATCTCAGTATTCGGCATTGTAGGGAATTTGCACGCGTTTTTATTTCAACTAAATTGGCAGTAATTTGGTACTTTGGGTGATAATTGTATATCACATCTCCGTACGAAATATTGTTAATATTGACACAAGTTCTGCCAGGAATATTTCAAGGTGTTATATATACTCCACCTTACGGTGTATTTTATACCTAGGCTATGTGAAAATTATTACTCAAGTTATTGCAGTGACCTTACAATTTTCAATTTAGCTGGAAAAATTCAATTTTCTCTTGAAACTGACATCAAAAAAGCTGGACAATCCAGTTAAGTCCTTCCGGGTTAGCAAATCTAGGCCTACCGTAAACAGTGGACCAATATTAATAATTTTTAGTATGGAGATTTATTGGTAGTGAGATTTGACAGCCAATGAGAATACAAAATACCAAATTACAGCCAAATTCGGTTGCAAAACCTGTTCAAAATTATCAAAATACCCTCTTGGGTCAATATTAATTATTTTTTAGTTCGGAGATGTTATTTTTAATAGGGAAATGTTCTACACAATGAGTACCCAAAATAATAAATTACGGTCATTTCGGTTGAAAAACTTGTACAATATCATCAAAATACCGAATATTGGGGTTACCGTTATATGGGCTCTACCCGGAAACTTGGGTCAATATTAATAATTTTTGGTACGGGGATGTGCTATAAAATTATAACACAAAATATCAAATTACAGCCAATTCGTTTGGAAAACCTGTCAAAAATCCACAAAATATCTGGTATTCGATGAACCGTTTTATGGGGATTTCCAGAAACTTGGATCAATATTAATTATTTTTGGTACGGAGACGTGTTGTTCAATGAGAATCCAAAATACCAAATTAAAGCCAATTTGGTTGGCAAACCATATAATTTGGTTTTCGACCCACGTTTGATGTCGACCCACGTTTTGATGTTGCCCACAAAACGTGGATCGATATATCCTATTTGTATTATCTTAAATATTGCGATCTCTGTCGTGATTTAAACATACGAATAAACAGGTGGACATGGCAAAATCGACATTGAATTTTATTCCGATCAAGAATACATCGCTCATTTGCTACAAGACAGTCATAACTCAAAAAACGTAATTTTCGAGTTAATGATGCACGATTGTTCGCTTTAATAGACCTCATGTTGTGTAAAAAATTCATATGAATATCTCTTACACAATCGAATGGAGAAGCTGTAGAAGTGAAAAATTAAAACGCATTTTCGACAAAATAGAGTTATGCCTGTCTTCTAGCAAATGTGCTATTAATATACACTCAAACACAGTCCACTGTAATTGTATTGGCCATCTGTAGTTACTACTTAGCAGCAATTTTGATCTCAACAACAATAGTTAAAAACACCTCCAACAGAATACGAGAAAAAGGTGCCCTGCATAATTTCATGCCTTAAGCTTTCCGTTTTTATGGACAGCATTAAAATGAATTTGCCAGCGGACTGAAATTAAAACAAATATTCTTAACAACAAAGGATTTGTTCGCATTTGTGTAACTCCATTTTTCCGTTGCACTTCCGTTTGGCTGTTGCTTATTTGTACTCGTCGATGTACCCTCCATAACTAGACATTAATCTACGTGTAGATTTATGTATACCGGTTGCTGCAGGTGTTGGATATACCTCAAGTGTTTTGTTTAAGGGGGACTCCCCATTCACAGTTTTGAAAAAAAAAATTATTTTTTAATTTTGTTTTTTTCATGTGGACATATAGCATACAGTTCTTGAGTAGGGGAGATTGGGGCACCTTCGGCAATCGCGTTTTCGATATGAAGCTCTCACCGTACATCTCTAGTTTCGATATATAGGTATCGAATATCGAAATATACAATATATATATATATATATATCGTCAGCTAAAATGCAAAAAGGAGTAACTAACAAAAAATTGAAAATTGACTTTTTGACTGAATATTGTGAATGTCAATAAACTACATGTGCTGACAAAGTTTTACACGTACGCGGTCAAAAAGGAGCTTCTATTAACAAAAAACAAAAAGACGTAACTACAAGTGGGTTTATTTGATAAATGCAAAAAGGCGTAACTAACAAAAAATTCAAATTTTTTACTTAATTGTTATGACTGCCATTAAACTAAATAACTGAATTTGTTAAAAAAAATATAGTCTATTATTCGTCATATGCAATATCACCCTGCCGGGCATACTTTTTCATTTCACATGACATGTTTATAGTTTTCATATATATATATATATACAATATACATATACAGATAGTGCAATATTATTTCTTTAACATGTTTTTGAGTTTGTCTTTAAAAATAATCCTTTAATATGGTACATATCGACGCCTCCGAATGTAAGAATAGAATAGTATACTAAGTCTAAGAAGTAAGTTTTCCAGTAGAAGCTCTGTGCCCCATCAAATGCCGAAGCTACCCCGGGTTGGGGCACATTCGGCGAATTTGACTTTTTTTACAAAACTGTAAACATTTTTTATATCTTTTTGGTACTAGTTTTTATAATTAAGTGTCAGAGGACAATAAACATCTATAAAGTTTTTATATATTTTGAATAAGTACTGAGATATAGAGCTCTAAACAAAAAGTGCCGAAGGTGCCCCAGTCTCCCCTACGTCTCTTTAAAATGTCAAATGAAAATTTCAAAAACTCTTATAGATATAATCGATTTATTGGCAGCAATAACGTTTCTCAACACTTTAATGTATTTTCTCGAAACAGATTATATATGATTGGTGGATACAATATATCAAAAACTTACTTCAATCGGTTTCCAAATTTGAAAAATGTCCCCTTTTTTCCAGCATGATTGTTTGGTCAATATTCTTTATCCATACCAGAACCTGATAGAACAATTTATTAATGGCTTAGAAGTTGTAGATTCGAATGTTTCAGTGGCCGGTAATCATGTCCGCTGTAGAAATGAAGGATTTTTCTTTTTTATTTTCTTCTTCTTAATGAATGTTTCACATAATTCATGCTCATTTCCCAGCCGGTTGGAAATCGTCGCAATTTGAAATAATGAATAGGTTGGGGACCTCCCTAATGTATCAAACAAAATAGCAATAAACCTAAAAATATACAAACAGTATTAAAAGTTCAGCAACAGCAGACGTATAAGAACTGATGTAATTTGAGTACCTGAAAGAGTTGAGTTTTTTTTGCGCAGATGTATGCCTGTCTCCAAATCACCGAAATGCTTAATTAGAGCCTTTTCCAACGGCGGTTAATGCCCATAAATACCTAAAATTTGAATTTGAGTCTTAAAACATGGACCTGGTTTAGATGTATGCCACGATCTAAAAACCCAGTAGGCCGGATTACAGTCCTTTCGCTTGGAATATGCTCATAATTTCTTCTAATACCGAAAATTGAGCAGAAATGTTATATAGGAGTTATATCAAAACGTGGATACATATACCCCATTTGCAATATGGATACAAACATGGTGGAAGGAATATCGACATGCAGGACTACGACGAATCTTTCGAGGTGTTGAAACTAAAATGACAAAATGAATATACAATACACCCTATGGTGGAAGGTATGAAATTGTGGCAAACATGTATGATGTCTGATGGTATCATATATAGTCTGAAACATTGAAAATGAAATATATAAAAATGTAAATACAATTTGCCATGAAACTCTGATTTAACATATAATTTTCACACTACGTAATGTTTCTCTCTACATTCTGAGAATGATTTTCTATTGTTGATTTTACTGCATTTTTCCATTTAATGCCAAGAAAATTTTGCAAATTCATTTACAAAACTTTTGATATAACTGCATTATGGCATTACTATAGTCTAAAGTTTATCTATAAATTTTAAAACTTAATCTGACAACTAAACTAAAACCGAATTAAGTAAAATGTGTGTACATGTATTTATTTGGTAATTTTTTTGAATTTATAAAACTTTACGCTTGTTTAGTTTACAGTTTAAATTCAAAAAATATAAAACCTTTTAAAAGAATCTTAGTAGATAAGCATGTATGGCATACAATTATATTGATTATATATCAAAGAAGTTAATAAAATGTTATGATAGGCAAAGAACATCTACACTGCGGAGAAAGTGGTACGATACAGAATAAGTTAAATAAAATTTAGGTAATCATCATTTTTCCAAGGTCCTATCACAACATGATAGGCTCATAAGCTCGTAAGAGCTTTTACAATTTGTATATTAAAGCTATTTATTTTATATATTTTGAATGTCACCCATATGGTAGAAGCAGCAACGTACACATGATTTCATTTGGGGGCCGGTAGTACAAAATTAAAAAAAAATCGCTGTTGCAAACATACATTTACTATGAAAAAAATCGATGGGTAGAAGTTATAAAAAGTTTGGTCGTCTCTTAATTTGTTATGCTTCCAAAGTGGCGTAGCATAACATATAGTTGACTACGCCCGACGTTGTCTCAATCCATGCTGTTTTGAGAATGCTATTTGCTACATTATTTATTAATTATATAAAGCTATCGTATGTGTTCCTCTCTAACTGTAGATAGTTGAGCATATTAGTTTACAGAAAACATATCTGTTGCATGTAATACCTTTCGTTGCCGCGGGGCCAAGCAGAACCTGCGCAAGGGTAGTAATTGTAAATCGTCTGATGATTTCATATACAGTCACATACGTAGGGCTAAATAGACGTGTGGGTTGGTGGGTGCGTGTGGTTGGAATTTGAGTTTGTATCGTCTGTTGAGTGGTTAATTATAACACGTTGCCAGGTTGAACAATAGCTCTAGACGATAACTTCACGAACAAGAGAAAAACAAAACGCCAACAATGGCATGCTGGATAGCCCTTGTGTGTTTTTGTTCGTTTGTTTGCAGTTCGCCTCTTGTTTAATGTGGCAACGTTAACATTATTTTGCGGCGTTTTCGCTGCAAATGCTTGTGGTGTTGCAGTTGTTATTGTTATGAAAGCTCGCCATAGACATCCATTGTATTCATCTTTGGAAAATAATACCGTAGAGCTCCCATCATTCATGGAGGAAAAACATAAAAATCCAAGTAGACAATGAGACACCTGTGGGCATAACTTATGTTGTTGTGCTTGTTGGCGTACATATTGTTTTCGTTGTTGTTGTTTATCTTAAATTAAAGGATATAATAACAACCCATTTGTAAATTTAAATTGTTCAATGAACAGAGAGGCACCAAAATAAAAGGGAAATGATCATCGAGGCATATACAAAGCAAGAAAAATATGTTTTAAATTAAGGAAATAAAATTACAATTAATAAAATAACAATGAAAAAGCGTAAAGTTCTGCGGGCCGGGCCGAACTTTGGATACCCTACACCATAAGTATACTGACAGATACTTGAAATGAAAATATATGTAACATACCAAAAAGTGAACTTATACCGATAATTCTACAAACCGATTTATGTAAACCGTTGAGTACACCAAATACAAATTTCAGGAATTTTTTATGAAAACCTAATAACGCATGGTAGAATACACAATCCTCAAACTTCTGCAATTTAGATTACATACTGTAGGAATTAGCGAATATTTGGGGTTATAGTTATATGAGGGCTATTTCTAATTAATGACCGACATATGTCACTTTCGAACCCAATATTTATACCCTTCACCACACTGTGGTACAGGGTATTATGTCTTTGTGCATATGTTTGTAACAGGCAAAAATAATCGAGCTAGACCCATGCTTCCTTTTGAGAATATGCATAGAATCACTTTCTGAGTCGATTTATGCATGTCCGTCTGTCCGTCCGTCCGTCCATGTATTTTTGTGAACAAAGTACAGGTCGCATATATGATCCGATTTGGATGAAATTTGGTATATGTCACTTATTTGGCCCAAGGACGAACCCTATTGAAATTGGGAAAATCGGTTCAGATTTAGATATAGCTTCCATATATATTTTCGTCCGATTTAAGTTTCGTGGAAATCGGTTTTGCTTTACATATAGCTCTTGTATAAATTTTCGTCCGATTTAATGTAAATGGTGTACCAAAGTCCCTATACATATGTCTATTTGCACAAAATTTGGCATAGTGTACTGAAATGAGTCTGGAGTGATGTGTGTAAAGTTTCCTGAAAATCGGTTCAGATTTATATATAGCTCCTATATATTTTTTCTTCCGATTTTATGTAAATTGTGCACTAAAGACCCAAATTTTGCCCGATTGCCACACAATTTTGTACAATAAACTGTAGTTAATATAGGTTAACCTCTGCCATTCTCATTAAAATCGGTTCGAATTTTGATATAGCTTCTACATATATATTTTCGTCCGATTTTACATAAAATTGACACAAATTTAGGCAATTTTGTCCCATTGTAAGAAGCATCCCTATATCTGAACAAATGAAAAATTTAGTATAGGTTGCCGAATTCGACGTCTGTTAGCATTCATCCCGACCGACTATACTACTTTCCTTACTGGTTTTGTTTTGTGTCTTAATTCATTTCTTCAGGAGGTATACTTATATGGGGTCTTAGAATTCCATCATTTGTAGGGTAAAACTCAAGAACATAAAAAAATCGAAAATTGGGCGGAACCCTTATATATAGCTATGCCTATACATGGACCGATATAGCCCATCTTCGAACTTGACCAGCCTGCAGACAAACGATGACTCTATGCTATCTCCATTCCTTCAGAAGACAGCGTGATTACAACAGGCGGATGAACGGACATTGCTATATCGTCTAATGAATTTTACCCTGATCAAGAATATATACACTTTATAGGGTCGGAAATAAATATTTCGATGAGTTACAACAAAATCACAAAATTAAAATACCGTCCATACCATGGTGGAGGGTATAAATAAATCAAACCATTGAGTTATATTGGTTCAGATTTAGATATAACTTACGTATATAATTATGTGCTATTTCGTGCAAACAATATGTCTCTGTGATCTGATGTTAGGAATGATGGGGGATATATGAAGTATACTAAAAAGCAGACCTATACCGACAATAGTGCTAACCGACTGTTGTAAGCTTTAATGTATATCCATTATCCATTGTATTGAAATATCTTCCTTCGCCTCACGGGAGCTATCCCTAAATGTGGGCTGATATAGTTCATTCTCGAACCTGACGTTCTAGATTTTTATCTCGATATCCTCCGAAAGTAGAATGATTACAATAGATGTTAGCGAATCTCAACAACTTGAACGAATTATAACGGGCTACAAAAAAGAAGTGACATTGAAAGTTCGCTAATTTTTGTGAAATGTTGTGTTGTGTCAATCGGACAAGCTTTGCGTCTTTGGTGCACAATTTATATCGAACCTGACGTAAATAATGTACATGGGTGCTATATCTAAATCTGAATCGATTTTAACAAGTACACTCCATTCTAATCTCAGCTCTGTATGATATGCAAAATTTCATCTTGGTTGTTTTGAGCGCCATTTACAATAAATTGGATAAAAACATATATTTGATACGTTATACTGGGTTGTTGGAGCACCATTTACATTAAATAGGACTATATCTATTTCTGAACCGATTTCAATAAAACTCCACATATGCCAATCCATACATAGTTCCGTATGCTGTGTAAAATGTCCCCTCAATCTGTCAAATACTGTGACTTGGGTAAACAACTGGGTAATAGCACAATCCCATATATGGCAGCTATATCTCATTTGTGTTTTGACATTTTTATCACTAATTGAAAATATTAAACACGTCTTATTAAACCGATCCAAATCAGTGTGTGTATGCGTGAGCATAGCCAATTTTTTATATAACTACAACATATGAAGCATTAGCTTCGTAGATAGTTTGACATTAATGTTGATCGTATTGTTCATACTTGGAAGTGTGAAATTTTGTTCATCTATGTCCAGACCATCAGTTAATTATTGTACTAGTCTTATGGCGAACTGAATTGGTTGTGTCATACTGGTCGATGGTACTGGCGAATTTTCATGGAACTGCTTGCACCATACATGAGGGATGTGGTCGTATCTATGCAAATGGTTATGATGTGGTGATTGTTTCATGCTTCTATTTACACATTACGTAGCTTGGTAGCAGTGGTCGTCAAAGACGACTATATGCTATATATTTTTCACAGTATATACATAAATCAATTAATTAGACATTTTCAACTGGCAGCACTTGTTCTTCTAGTTTTAATTTATGAAGGATAATCAGCTTAATATTAATTTTGAGATTGATTTAATATGGATCAAAAGGAAGTTGTATGCCTTTTGTGTTTGCGGTTTATAAATTGACAAATTATTAATGTCGGTAAGGTTCTTGTCGTCAATGGATGCATAGATATTTTGAGGTATACAATTTATTAATATAGGCCTTTTTAATTAATTTGACCGATACTCGTACGATGTGTTATCAAAAAATAACCGTTATATTCGAATTTCATGAGTTACGTTCGATGTTCGAATTTGTATATCATGTAGAAATATTCACCTGAGACACTATAAAGTGGCGAACAGAAGAGAATGGATGTTTGTACATTGAGCAGAAATTTGGTTTTCTGTCCGTCCGGCCATGTATTTTTGTGAACAAAGTACAGGACGCATTTATGATCCGATTTGGCATAGGCCACTTATTTGGCCCAAGGACGAACCCTATTGAAATTGGTATATGAAAATCGGTTCAGATTTAAATATAGCTCCCAGTAATGAATTAGGCCTGGAAGGATGTGTGCTGAGTTTCATGAAAATCGGTTCAGATTAAGATATAGCTCACATATATATTTCCCTCCGATTTGATGTAAATGGCCCAGCAAAGTCCCTATATATCTTTCGATTTGCACGGAATTTTGTATATCGTTTAGTGAAAATCGGTTCAGATTTAGATATAGCTCCCATATATAGTTTTGTTCGATTTTACGTAAATGGTACACCAAAATCTCTATATATCATTCGATTTGCACGAAATTTGGCAGAGCGTTCTGTATTTAGTGCAGAATGATGTGTGCTGTGTTTGGTGAAAATCGGTTCAGATTTAGATATAGCTCCCATATATATTTTCGTCCGATTTAATGGAAATGGTGCACCAAAGTCCCTGTATATCTTTCGATTCGCACATTTGGCACAGCGTAATGAATTAGGCCTAGAATTATGTGTGCTGAGTTTCATGAAAATCGGTTCAGATTAGGATATAGCTCCCATATATAGTTTCGTCCGATTTTATGTAAATGTCGATTCGCACATTTGGCACAGCGTAATGAATTAGGCCTAGAATTATGTGTGCTGAGTTTCATGAAAATCGGTTCAGATTAGGATATAGCTTCCATATATAGTTTCGTCGAATTATGTCAATGTCCCTATATGTCATTAGGTCTAGAATAATATGTCTTAAGTTTCCTGAAAGTCGGTTCAGATTTAGATATAGCTCCCATATATATTTTCGTCCTATTAAATGTAAATGGTGCACCAAAGTCCCTACATATCTTTCGATTTGCACGAAATTTGGCACAGCGTAATGAATTAGGTCTAGAATGATGTGTTTTAAGTTTCGTGAAAATCGGTTCAGATTTAGATATAGCTCCCATATATATTTTCGTCCAATTTAAGGTAAATGGTGTACCAAAACCCCTTAATATCTTTCGGTTTGCACGAAATTTGGCACAGCGTAATGAATTAGGTCTAGAATGATGTGTGTTAAATTTCCTAAAGTCGTTGAAATCGGTTCAGATTTAGATATAGCTTCTTTATCTGACCAAATGAAAAAATTAGTATAGGTTGCAGAATGACATGTTTATGGATCCAATTTTATTTTGCTGGTCCTTTAAAAATGCGACGTCTGTTAGGATTCATCTGTTGAATATACCCAAAGTGGTGAAGGGTATCATATAGTCGGCCCCGTCCGACTTTATTACTTTCCTTACTGGTCATTTATGAAGAAGTCCAAATACAATTATGCAATAGTTGTAACTAAATTGATAGGGCTTAACACCAAAATATGCTTCGTTAGCACCCGTTAGTCGGTAGGCGGCGCAAAAAGCCCTTTCCGATATGGGTTATTTCAGCAGTGAAAGCAGACAAGAAACTGCAAAATCATGGCAAAACATTTTCAACGAGCCCAAAATTTGAACAGTGGTCGACCGGAAATGTGTGATCGAGTAAGATATGGGTGTCTTTAATCTGTAGGAACAAAGTAGTAAAGGGTATCATATAGTCGGCACCGTCCGACTTTACCGATTTCCTTACTGGTTTGTTATAGTGTCCATGTATCAATACGTTACTTTAGTACTTTTAGTTCATATTTTCTAAAATTATCGACCCTTTATTCCAATCAAATTGGCTATAATTTATTATTTTTCTTGTTAGGTAGGAAATTTTCCAATCCAATGTTATCAATATTACTCCACTTTTAAATATATCCCCAATATAACGGTATCCACTGAACTTTTCAAAATATCATTGCTTCTTAGTTTTGAAAGTTTGGGCATTGACTCCAATTGGGTGTCAAGTTGTCCTGCCAAAACATGACATATATAAAAGTCCCGAACTGTTACAGCTATTTTAGTGGAGGGCATAAACATTTCAGCTTGATATTTAAATTAATAATTAAATTTTTTACTATTGGAAAAAATTACAATTTCTGTAAAAATGCAATTAAAAGCGTAAGGACAGTTACTATAAGCGGAAAATTACTATAAGTGGTACGACCGGCTTAACCCTACGGCCAATAACGGGGTACATTCCTTCCTGGGAATAAGCATAGTCGCATTTATAATCCAATTTGGATGGAATTTGGTACAGATCATTCGGTAGAGATTTAGATATAGCTGCCATATATAGTTTCACCCGATTTTAGGTAAATGGTGAATAAAGCCCCTGAAAATCGTTACGATTTGCACGACATTTGGTATAGTGTACTAAATTAAGTCTAGAATGCTAAGATTCGTGAAAATCGGTTCACCAAAGTCCTGTAAATCTTTCGATTTGCAAGAAATTTTGTATAGCGTACTGAATTATGTCTGAAATCGGTTCAGATTTAGATATACCTCCCGTATACATTTTAGTCCGATTTTATGTTAATGTGGCACCAAAGCCGCTATATATGTTTCGATTTACACGATAGTCTCTATATTTGAATGGGTACAAATCTACCACGGTTATTGATCTACGTATACCTGTTTGGTTATTGACCGTAGGGTTAAGAAAGACCAAGAATAGGCCTATGAAGTTGCTGGTTCTGGATAAAAGCAGTGAAACAGAGAAGAAACCCCGTAAGGAAAAGTCAAAATTCGGACAAATACTTCGGTGCAAAAAATGCGTAAAAACCTCCAGACTATCTTCAAAATACACAAAAGGACGTGACCGAAAAATAATAAAATAACACTAGAACGCCGAAGGCGGTCATTTTGACCGCTTTCCAATTTCAAGTACAAAAGCAACTGTGCATTTAATGACACTTTTTTTTAAATTTGGTGCATTTTTTATAATAAACGTAATTCTATGAGGTACAATAAGTCACCATATTTTAAAGAAAAGTGTCATTAAATGCACAGTTGATTTTGTACTTGAAATTGGAGAGCGGTCAAAATGACCGCCTTCGGCGTTCTAGTGTTAAGAAATGCTTACTTTTCCTTGAACAATAATTAAGTTAAAGAGGATCCAAATATTTAGCAAAAAAAAAAGCTTAAAGGGGAAAGGAAATCGATCTTTTATGTTTCCGCTACTGTACATAATATATACCTACAGTGTTCAATGCCAGATTCTTAAATCCCATTTCCTTTCCGCTATTGAAATACATCAATCTCTTTCTTACTAAATATTCGAATCCTCTTTAATTTTGTTATTGTTGAAGGAAGAACATATGATTTTTTTATTTTATTATTTTTCCGCCACTGTATATAGTATAATACTCATGTGCATTATATGTTAAAGTACTCCTGTCTGCAAGTTGTAATCCCATTCTCCTTTTATAGCTTTTCCGTTGAATCGTAAATATAATTCACTTCGTCCGCACATTTCACAATAATGAAGAACCGCAACCGCACCCACATGTGCATGAAAAACGGCACTGGAAAGAAATTGCATGTGAACACAAAATAATTAAATATGTTACGTTTTTTTTCAATAGTTATGTTCTGTGATATTTCTCAAAGGATATTCGGGTATTACTGTAGGTTAAATTAATTCCACTGTTGAAGTGAAGTTGAAGTTCGTCGATTGCAGTTGAAAATCTTTGAACGATATTTTAATGTTGTAAAATTCGCACTAGTCCAACTATATGAACCCAGAAGCAATTTGCCTATATAAAATGGGGTTCCAACAAATCTTATATAAGAAACATATATCACAAATGTTTTAGACAGGCATAAATAACACGGCTGTTGAGTATGGTCAACGACTATCCAGATCATCAAAAAGGTAACTATGCGGAGTTTCATTTATTTGCTGTGACTATAGGATTTTATTTTGGAATCAACTGCTAAATTTGGCGTTTTTAGCAATTGGTTTTCGTAAATTTGTCATAACTACTACAAACATAGTTTAAAGAATTAAAGATTGCTTATGTGGTGGAGGATGTATATACATTTTGTTTAAGTACAAAAACCCAATCCTACTCCGTTGGATTTTTCTGTCATATTTACATGCCAACAACTTCTCCACTTTCCTTGGATGTTCTTGCCGCACTTGTAAACAGGGATTTGACAGCTCGTAAATAATGCACTGTTTTTTTGCCGTACATATGTTCTGCGTTTGTATGGTCTCTCTGTCTCATTGTATGTGTACGTTTCATTTTCGCAAAATGTCTGTTCATTCATATTTCGGATGTTCACTTGATATCATTTTATGTTTCTTAATATTTAATGTGGTTTTTATGCACGTGTGCATATCTGTTGTTTTTAACCTGAAATCTACATTACATAATAATACACATCGCCGAACTTTGCCATTACCGAGAATACAGTGAATCCGGTTAATTGAAATTTTTCGCTTTTATAAGGTATCAAATAATTAAAGAAGGCAACAATATGTAGTCCCCATAAAACGCCTTTTCGATATACTTAAGGTCCTTTCATACTAAGAGTTATGAAAGAGGAGTTAGAAGCCCCCCATTAATGTTTCATATGTAGAATGTCATCATCATTGTGGAGGGTATAAAAACTTCGTCGGACACTATCTTATGCCATGTCCAGACGAGCGTTGTTCGCTCTCTCATTCGTTGTTCGACCCTTAATTATGAAGGAATTACTTAGTTCCCCATACAAAATTGTCTGAGCGAACACCGACTTTTGTACGTTGTTCAATTCGAATCACTCTCTGAATAACCAATAAATTTGTCCATCCCTAACAATTGAGAGTATTTATCGAAAATAAATTAATTTTGACAGTTTGAAAATATTTATGAAATTTTCAAACTTTTTCAGTAAAATTGAAAATCATGAATGAAAAGTAAAAAATTGTATAGTTTTTATATATGCAGCAGGATGTAAATTTTGTTTTCTACATAATGCAATATGCATTTCTTTTCCCTTGGTTCTAATTAGCGTACAAAACAAGAAACAAATGTGGGGCAACTCAAACAAAAAATTCTCCAAAATTTTATTTGTGACGGTATGTGACATTTGAATTGAGAAAATATAAAAATGTATTAAAAACAACATTTTCAGAAAAAATGGAAAACATGAATGAAAAGTAAATAGATATGGGTTCATACTATAGTCAGGAGAAAGAGAATTATTTTTTCTATTTAGATCCCTATGTAATTCACTAAAATATGTTACATATTTGGTGTAAAACAAGAAACAAAAAGTTTGAAATAAAAAACTCTGATGATATGAATTATGAATAGTGTTGTATGAACGGGTTAAT
Organism: Musca vetustissima; assembly: GCF_032173495.1. Taxonomy (NCBI): domain Eukaryota; kingdom Metazoa; phylum Arthropoda; class Insecta; order Diptera; family Muscidae; genus Musca; species Musca vetustissima. The sequence continues at coordinate 612 of NW_026886476.1, read as the reverse complement.
TCATGTACGTAATTCTGAGAGCGAACTACGTTGTTCGGATGCCCGTCAGAACATGGCATTATTATGTTATTGGATTGTGTTATACATGGTTGTTCATGCTCTGAAAACGTAAGGTTTAAAGTTCAACATACCGACAATTTAATGGACATTTGCATTAGAGCTATTTTAAACCTTAACCTATGTTGAATAATTTCTAAAAATACTGTTTTTTTTCGCTGTGTCAAATTATAGCCATTTCGAATAGAAAATTCTATTAAAATTTTATAATAGCGAAATTCGATACGAACTAATACCATATATCGACTGATATCGAAAATTGTCTAAAAATATATATTTTTGTTCTCTAAAAACCCCCATCTTTAAATTACGACAACTTTAGTAAAAAATCGGCTATAACCTTTAAAATCTCTGTCTACGTCAACAAAAGGAACATATTTCGTAAATTCAGTGGGAAAATATAAACCAGTAAGGAAAGTAGTAAAGTCGGACGGGGCCGACTATATGATACCCTTCACCACTATGGGTATATTAAACAGGACTATTAACGTGAAATTGGATGAAATAAAATATGTGATATTTATCTAAATGTGAATCTACCTAGATATATCCATA
>NW_026886475.1:0-78050 GCF_032173495.1 Musca vetustissima | reverse complement strand
AAATATAAGGAACATACCAAAAAGTGTACCTATACCGACATTTCTACAAACCGATTATGGTTCTAAATATTGGTCCTAGACCCAATGTTTCTTTGGACCAAATTTGTTTCAAAAATTGTTGATTTCATCCAAACTTTCGAACATGGGGAATATCGGTCCACTCCTTCTAGTACCTCCGACACAGTCCCTGCAGGTTACAGTTCATGTATATGAATATATATAAGGTTAATTATCGAACCTTATGGTCTAGTTTTTTTTCGTATCTTTCGCAGATGAAATGATTACACCAGAGTCTTATAACCAAACCCAAAAACGGAACAAATCATATAACTATTTTAATTTAAAAAAAGGGGGTTATATGGGGACGACTCCAAAAGGGAGCGAATATTAAAAACAATTGGTAAGGAGATTTGTTACTATATACGACTACAAAATACGAAATTCCAGCGAATTCCGTTAAAAAACGCGCTCAAGAACCCCAAAATGTCGAACATTGGGGGTACCCTTATATGGGGGCTATCCGAAAAAATTGAGAACTCAAAATACTAAATTACAGTCAAAATTAATATACCCTCCACACTATGGTGGAGGGTGTAAAAAGGGGGTTATATTTGATATCTGATTTTGAAAATCAATTAAAATGAATCCAGAATGCCGCATTAAATACGAAAAACTAAATATTTTATTTCTTTGCAGCATATAAAATCAAAATACCGTAAAATCGTATTTTTGTATGTATTTTGGTCTTAAAACTATAGCATACCTTAATTATATTTGAATTATAGCCAATTTGGTTGAAACCCCACTTGGATGATTGTGAGACTAATATCTTCCAATTTCATCATCAGTATGCTATGCTGGTAAAAGTCAAATTTAATAAGTTTATTGAGTTTGAAAAGTAATTTTTATATTACAAACAATAACTCTTAAGTTTATTAACGGTTGCAAAATTCAGTACAGAGAATATATCAAGGCGTCGACTGGTGCTATAACCATAAAAATATCCACGGTACTGCTTGGCACAAGGTTACTTACATACTTAGCTGGCTTTGCGTCTCGTATGACCTTTTCCAGCAGGATGTTAAAACGATCACACAACAAACTGTTACCTTTTCCGAATCCTCGTTCAGTATTGAAGGGCTCCCGTAGGTCCTTTCTGACTTTAACTGCTGATCTTGTACCAGTTAAAGTTTTTTGCATAGCCGTATTAATTTTGCAGGAATGCCAAACGCAGACATGGCTTTTTACACCTCTGAACGGATAGGACTGTCGATGTGTTTTTCGTGTTTTTTTTTTTCAAGGATTTGGCGCAGAGTGAAACTCTGGTCGATGGTGGATTTGCCAGGTCTGAAGCCGCATTGGTATGGTTCAATAATCTCATTGACCATTGGTTTCAGTCGTTCACACAGTATGCTGGATAGCACTTTATATGCGATGGGAAGGAGACTTGTTCCTCTATATTTGACACATATCGTCTTGTCTCATTTTTTGTGCACGGGACACAGGATGCTGAGGTTCCAATCATTGTGCATGCATTCTTCTAGCCAAATTGTATTAATCAGCCGGTACATGCTCCTTACCAGCATCTGACCACCAGTCTTGAATAGTTTGGCTTGTAACCCATCAGCACCTTCTGCTTTATTATTGTTAAGCCGGTTGATTGCTATTCTGACTTCATCTTGGTTAGGTGGTATACACTATATACCGCCATCTCTCATTGTTTCTGGGGTATCTTCTTCACCGCTACTATTTGATACCAAAAGTTTTTCAAAATGCTCCTTCCAGATCCTCAACACGCAGTCTGTATCTGTCACCAGGTTTCCTTCTTCATCTCTACAGGAGGATGTGCCTGCACCAAAACCTTCGGTTTGGTGTTTTACTCGTTGTTTTGTTGTTGTTTTTTGTAATTTGATGGCGGACATGATAACTCCTCACTTATTGACTTCGCTCCTCCTTATTGACTTCTCTCTAAAATTAACAAAATGGCGGACCTTTGAAATATATATATATATATATATATATATATTTGGAAAATAGCCGATTTTTGACCAAAAACCAAGTAAAAAATAAGGAAGATCTTCACCGATTGGATTTATTCTAGTTCATACGATAGCTATACAATTTGGAATCGATTGGGTTATTAGTTTTTTAGTTATCGTGCCCGCCATTCGCAAAAGATAAAAACGCGTTTATTATTTGAGAAGCCCTTTAGCCGTCACTTGATAAATCGGCTATATCTTCAAGAGTTCTAGAGATTTTCACTTGAAAATTTGTAGGGACATTCTTGAATTAGTGTAAATTCGAATTAAATAAAAAAAATTGACCCCGAGGATGGGGGCCCCTTAAAAGTGGCAATAATTTAGTACTTGCGGTGTTCAATGGCTTGTTTGCATTTATTTTTATATTAAGTTCCGTCTGTTTTTCACTACATCGGAGGTTTAAACCACAATCCAAAAAGTATTCGCTGTAGTATACGTCCATTAGGGGTTGGAAGCTACATTTCATGTAACAACCAGTAATTATACATTTTACCACACTGTGGTACACGGTATTATGCCTTTGTGCATATGTTGGTAACAGGCAAAAGGAAACGAGATAGGCGCATGGTTCCGTTAGAGAATATGCATAGAATCACTTTCTGAGTCGATTTATGCATGTCCGTCTGTCTGTCCATGTTAAATTGTAAACAAAATGCAGGTCGCATTTATTATCCCAATGAAATGAAATTTGGCACTAAAAATGTATTTGGGCCAAGGACGAACCCTATTGAAATTAGAAAATCCGTTCAGATTCATATATAGATCCCATATATATTTTCGTCCGATTTTTAGCAAATGGTGCACCAAAGAGTCAAATTTTGGCGGATTAGCACGAAATTTTGCACAACGTACTGAAGTTAGGATATCCTATCGTGTGCCAAGTTTTATTGAAATCGATTCAGATTTAGATAAGCTCCCATGTATATTTTCGTCCGATTTTTAGCAATGCGGTCACCTCAATAAATCAGCAAAATCCTAGCTCTGTGCTATAGACTTATACTGGTCAATCTACGTATCATTTAGTCGCCCCCTCGAAATTTTGTACTTTTTTTATAACAATAGCCATAATATTAAGACAGTATGTGTAAAGTTACGAAGAAAATTTTAAAATAAAGTAAATCCATTCTCTATTTTCTTGCACTTTGAATGCCACCCTCGTCTATTCCGAACAAGTAAATATTCTGTTGCAAAATTTTAATATGAATGGGAATATGAATTTGATAATAACCATTCAAAATATTAATAGTTTCACAAAAATGCAATATATTGTGTTGGACAATCATGTGTAAGCTAAACATTCTGTTCAGTCCCTCTCTAATATGGCCAATAATATTTCTAACTTGTTCGAAATCCTTTTCTCACATTTAAAATGTAACAATGTAAAAGCTTTTACTTTAATTAATATGCAAGTTTTATGTGAAATTTTGTTAACCACATTTGATAATTAAAAATTTACAATAATTATTTTTAATGGCATAAATGCACACACACACACGCACACACACTCATACAACCAAATATACTCACACATTCCTATGAGAATGGCACTCAGCCAGCCATAAAATGCCAGGATGTGTTGGATGTTCTTGGAATTCACACACTAGCGGCAGTGGTGGTGGTGATGGCAATGTGCTCGGTAAGCTACTCACATCGAGTATATGAGTAAATGTGTTAGTGTCAGTGAGTAATAAGCAAATTGTTTACCAACACATATACACTTGAAAGTTACAACACGAGTGTTTGTGTTTACCATGAATATATTTAAACATTTTGTATGGCCTGTTGTGTGCTGTATGACTGTTTGTGTGCCTTTTGCCTTTTTGCCATACATCCATAAATCTCCAAGCAATTTACCATAATTAACCATACATTCTAGACACTTGCATTTACAATAACACAAGCTAATACAAGCAAGCAAACCAGGCAACCAACCAACCGAACCTAGTGCACAGCCACATGCACATGTCCTTTGTACATTGGTGTATGATAGCTGGTTGGTTGTTTGTTGCATGCCACATTTATTTCATGTAATTGCAAAACTGCAACAAATGCTCCTTGAACTTGGCTCTAAGGCGAATTGTTGATAATAAATGTTTCTGTGGAAATACACAGGAACAAAAAAATTGGCTTATTTAATTAAGAATAATTACGAATACAATTGCCAGTATTACTAACTGTACTCATGCATATTCCGAATCAAACATGACAACTGTAAATAATAATATAATTTCCTAAGAATTACTAGAGTGTTGAATGGTGAAGTTTAAAATATAAATATTGGGTTATTTTCGGACATTGTAAGATGTGATTTAAACATCAAAAGTTTTTGACATTAAGAATTTCCGTTATAAAATGTTATTAGAAATATTAAAAATTTTGATTTTATAGAATCACCTAATAATTACCATTTAATCTAATCTTACTCATTTCAATATGATACGAGATTACAAAAAGTTATCAAGTCCCATAAAAATTGTATTTAATAATTATTGGACTTTTATGAATTTTACTTTGGAAAACGACTTACTTTAAGTTCGATTTCAATCTTTTTTAACTGTTTTAATGGAGAAAGTGATAATGTTCAACAGTTCTGGAGCAGTTTTGAACGGCATTGTTTTTTAGTGACTATGATCAGAAAGAAATTGAAAACATATCTATTTAATATATACACATCATAAATATGAATCCCAGTTTGTTGCTTTTATAAAAAACCACTATTTATTAGTGGGTTGTTGTTATTGCTGCGTTTACAACTTCGGAAGTGTTGGCGGGTTATTTGGAATACAATTTATACTTTGTTTTTGCAAAATAATCAGGCTAAATCCCAGTTTGTTGAAGATGTAGACGCAGGCACGGTCACACGGTTTGGTTTATTGCTTTAACTAGCAATAACAACAACAACGAACTTCTGGTAACGTAAGTACTTCGCATTGTTACAAGAGACATTTGGGTATGAAAGGTTTTTTGTAAAGAAGCTATAAATAGCTTCTGGGGAGAATATCCCAACAAAAAACTAAGGGAACTGATGAGGATCAGTAGCAATATCGGGCGAACATATTTATGAGAGCTATATCTAAATCTGAACCGATTTTCATTCTAGACTCAATTCGCTACGTCAAATTTCGTGGTATACCATTGGTATACCATTTACCAAAAATCGGGCGAAACTATATATGGGAGCTATATCTAAATCTGAACCAAAACTCAGCACACATCATTCTAGACTTAATTCAGTACGCTGTGCCAAAATTCGTGCAAATCTAATGATTCTCAGGGACTTTTGTGCACTACTTATGTAAAATCGGGCGAAACTATATATGAGAGCTATATCTAAATCTGAACCGATTTTCAAGAAATTTTACACACATTCTAGACTCAATACAGTACGCTATGCCAAATTTCTTGCAAATCGAAGTATATATAGGGACTTTGGTACACCATTTAAATAAAATCGGACGAAAATATATATGGGAGCTATATCTAAATCTGAACCGATTTTTTCCCAATTTCAATAGGGTTCGTCCTTGGGCCAAATAGATGAGCTGTGCCAAATTTCATCCAATTCGGATCATAAATGCGACCTTTGTTTACAATTTAACATGGGCAGACGGACGGACGGACATGCATAAATCGACTTAGAAAGTGATTCTATGCATATTCTCAAAAGAAATCTATCTCGTTTCCTTTTGCCTGTTACAAACATATGCACAAAGACATAAAACCCTGTACCGCAGTGTGGTGAAGGGTATAAAAATACCTTAGTTATTTCTGAAATTATAGTTGGAATGCAAAAAAAAACAGTAAGGAAAGCAGTAAAGTCGGACGGGGCCGACTATATGATACCCTTCACCACTTTGCGTATATTCAACAGATGAATCATAACAGACCTCGAATTTTTGAAGGACCATTAACATGAAAATGGATTCATAAACATGTCATTCTGTAACCTACACTAAAGTTTTCATTTGGTCAGATATAGGGTTGCTTCTTACAATGGGACAAAATTATATAAAGCAATGTAAAGGAAATGTATTATAGTAACTACAGTTCATTGTACCAATTGTGTGGAAATCAGACAAACTTTGGGTCTTTAGTGCACAATTTACACACACTCGGAAGAAAAAATATATAGGAGCTATATCTAAATCTGAACCGATTTTCACGAAACTTAACACACATAATTCTAGACCTTATTCATTACGCAATACCAAATTTCGTGCAAATCGAAATATATATAGGGACTTTGGTGCAACATTTACATTAAATCGGACAAAATTATATATGGGAGCCATATCTACATCTGGGCCGATTTTGTAAACTTAACACACATCATTCTAGACGTAATTCATTATGATATGCCAAATTTCGTGCAAATCGCAAGATATATAGGGACTTTGGGGCACCATTTACATGAAATCGGACAAAACTATATATAGGAGCTATATCTAAATCTGGACCGATTTTCTCAAAACTTGGCAGACATCATTCTAGACTCAACTCAGTACGTTATGCCTAATTTGGTGCAAATCGAAGGATATATAAGGATTTTGGTGCACCATTTACATGAAATCGGACGAAACTATATATGGGAGCTATATCTAAATCTGGAAAATCTGGAAACTTGGCAGACATCATTCTAGACCTAAATGATTAGGCTGTACCAAATTTCGTGCAAATCGGTATATAGCGACTTTGGTGCACCATTTACATGAAATCGGACAAAACTATATATGGGAGCTATATCTAAATCTGGACCGATGTTCTCGAAACTTGGCAGACACCACTCGAGGCTTAATTCAGTACGTTATGCCACATTTCGTGCAAATCGAAAGATATATAGGGACTTTGGGGCACTATTTACATGAAATCGGACGAAACTATATATGGGAGCTATATCTAAATCTTGACCGATTTTCACGAAACTTGACAGACATCATTCTAGACCTAATTCATTATGATGTACCAAATTTCGTGCAAATCGAAAGATATATAGGGACCGCTTACATTAAATCGGTTAAATTTATATATGGGAGCTATATCTAAATCTGAACCGATTTTTCCCAATTTCAATAGGGTTCGTCCTTGGGCCAAACAAATGAGCTGTGCCAAATTTCATCCAATTCGGATCATAAACGCGACCTGTACTTTGCTCACAAAAATACATGGACAGACAGACAGACGGACAGACGGACGGATGGACGGACATGCATAAACCGACTTAGAAAGTGATTCTATGCATATTCTCAAAAGGAACCATGTGTCTATCTCGTTTCCTTTTGCCTGTTACAAACATATGCACAAAGACATAATAGCCTGTACCACAGTGTGGTGAAGGGTATAAATAGTTTAACTAAAGAAAACGGTCAGTAAATAATTCCTGATCCTGGGCATTGCGAAAACATCTTCACAGCATACGGTCGACAACTGAAAAAGCTAGCCAAAGTTTTTGTCGCTGTTAGAAAACAAGATTGTCATATAAAAATGGTTACGAGTCGTGCTCAAAGGTGTCTCCTTCTACACTTCATAATATACACCTCATCCAGCTACAGCCAACATATACATGCATAATTGTAGGCTTTCAGTATATTTTCTTTGAAAATAGTCAGATTACAACATACGAACAGATCAAGAATATATAATCTTATACAACTTTAAACATAGTAGAAACCGAGCTTCGCCTCTTTACAATTCGAGAATTGATCTTTCATTGTAAACTTTACATAATATTGACCTTAAAAGTGAACTTAAGGGGATGGTGTGTATACTTTAATGTTAAACAAGTAAACAGGTCGTTAAGTTCGGACATGCCGAATTTACTATATAATGGCACATTTTTGGTACTAAAATTAGACGCAAAATTATAAGTTGAAATATTAAACTTTAGCAAATGGTGAAATTGAAATAGTATTTTACTCAGATCAAGAAAATTTCGAGATGTTGCAAATTGAATTTCAAATTTAATATACACTTCACATTACTGTGGAGGCTATAAAAACGAGGCCAGCTATATTTAATGTTTTCTCTCGATTTGTGACTGAACCATAAATTTTAAGCCACCTAAATGAGGATTACTTCCGCTTTCATAAAATGATGCTGACATGTTAAAGCTGAATTTTAGTAGTTTTTATACCCTCCACCATAGTATGGAGGGTATATTAATTTTGTCATTCCGTTTGTAACTCAACGAAATATTCATTTCCGACCCTATAAAGTATATATATTCTTGATCAGGGTAAATTTCTAAGACGATCTAGCCATGTCCGTCCGTCTGTCTGTCCGTCTGTTGTAATCACGCTATCTTCCGAAGGAATTTAGATAGGGTGCTGAAATTTTGCATAGAGTTGTCTTTTGTCTGCAGGCAGGTCAAGTTCGAAGATGGGATATATCGGTCCACGTTTAGGCATAGATCCAAAATGCTACAAAATGTCGCCACAATAAATTATAAATATAGGTCCACTTTTTCTGGTAGCCCCCAATATAATGGTACCTCCTAATTTTCACTATTTTGGGGGTTTTGTTCGTATTTTTCCACCGAATTGGCTGTAATTTAGTACTTTGAGTTCTAAATAGGTTCCAAATCACTGCACAAAAAATTATGAATATAGATCCATTTTTTCTGGTAGCCCCCCCATATAAGGGTACCCCCAATTTTCGGTATTTTGGAGTTCTTGATAACGTTATCAACCGAATTCGCTGAAATTTGGTACATTGAGTTCTTATTGGGTACCAAATATCTCCAATAAAAATTATACATATAAGTCCATTTTTTCTGGTAGCTCCCATATAAGGGTACCCCCAAATTCAACCGAATTCGCTGACATTTGGTATATTGGGTTCTTATTGGGTACCAAATATCTCCACTAAAAATTATAAATATAAGTTCATTTTTTTAAGGTACCCCTAAATTTCGGCATTTGGAGGTTGTTGAGCGCGTTTTTCAACCGAAATCACTGAAATTTGGTATTTTGTAGCCGTATATGGAAACAAATCTCCCTACCAAAAATTAGTAATAGTCAACCCCTTTTAGGCGTAGTCCCCATATAACCCCCTTATTTATATTAATATAATTATCTAATTTTTCCGCGTTTTGGGTTTGGTTCTAACACACTGTTGTAATCATTTCACCTGCGAAGGTTATCGAGATAAAAAACTAGAACGTACGGTTCGATAATGAACTATATGTGAACTATAGCACGCATTTAGGCCTTGCCGTAGCCCCTGTGTGGGAGGTACCAGAAGGCATGGACCGATATTCCCCAAATTCGGACTTGAACTAAGTTTGGAAGACATAATAAGATGGGATGAAATCAAAATTTTCTGAAACGGATTTGGTCCGAAGAAACATGGTTTCTAGAACCAATATTTCGATGAGGCACATTTTCACCGTATGAAAGTGTATACACACTAATTAGCCATTAGGCTGAGGGTATAATTTTCTATTAAAAATTATTGTTTACATAATCGGATTGTAGAAATATTGGTATAGGTCCATTTTTGGTATGTTCCCTATATTTTCATTTCAAGTACCTGTCTATGGTCTTAGCGAACTTAGCGCTTTTTCACTTGTTTTAATTTGTCTTCAAATATTAACGCGAAATCAAAAATGTCCAAAAAGTTTTTATAAGATTATCGCTCTCGCGATTTTGAATTATTTAGCACATATTTTATGTACATACAGGGCAAAAGCGAATGGATGTCATAAAAATTAAAGTAACCAGTAAGGAATGTAGTAAAGTTGGACTGTATCCTGTATCTATCCTCACAATTGCATGTCAATGTTCCCTCGAAGGAACATACTCATGTCTTTTGCAACCTATGCTAAATTTAATTTCAGTCGTCTGCGTACCATGGGACGAATTTATGGAAAACGAAAACAATATTGCAAAATTGATACACGATATTCGGTACGTCGCACTGTTAAAAATTTAATCTCAATCAGAGCAAATCGAAGGATATATAGGAACTTTCGTGCACCATTTACCAAAAATCGGACGATCCGAACCGATTTTTTCCAATTTCAATAGGTCCCTGGGCCAAATAAATGAGTTATGCCAAATTTCATCCAATTCAGATAATAAATGCGACCTGCACTTCGTTTACAGACAGACGGACGGAAAGACGGGCATGCATAAATCGACTCAGAAAGTGATTCTATGCATATTCTCAAAAAGAATTATGTGTCTATCTCGTTTCCTTTTGCCTGTTGCAAACATATGAACAAAGACATAATACCCTGTACCACATTGTGGTGAAGGGTATAAACAAGAAAGATAATTACAAAAATTTTGTAGTATTTTATTAGGTATTTTGTACTGAATTAAAAAATTAAAAATTGTCTATTTGTAAGAAAAAAAAGAAAACAAAATAGCAGTCACTGTTGCAAGTTTGAAAAAAATTGGAGAATACGAATATTTTTAGTACTTATACTAAAATTTAACATTTAAGGTATCGCTTATGCAAATTAGCATACTTTCAACGAATTTCGTATGGAATATTCTTCCATTCTCTTCATATCCGTACTGTCCCACCTCTTTCATTACGGTTGACCAAAAATTATGAGTTGGATTTAATTCGGAACTTTATGCTGGCCTCGGCATTAATTGAAAAGTTTGCTCACCCATATATTCCCTCACGATTTTGGTCGTGTGTCTTGGTTTACCGTTCTGCTTAAAATTACTTCTTCTACAGTCTCTCTTATCTTTCAAACCTGGTTGATATACCTCTACAAAGCTCTTAATGGACTTCTTTTATAATTTTTCTGCATAGGTTCAAAGTTTCCCGAGTTATAGCCAACCCATACCATGGCAATACGTCAAGCGTGTTTCACATTACGGCTTTGAATTAGTTTTCATCAGCAATAATACTTATTGTCAGATTGAAAACGGTTGAATTTGGATTCGTCGATGGGCCCGATCACACGTTTTCAGTCGACAACGTTCATCCTTCATCTGACGTTGCTGTTTTCTTTTTTTTTTCGATAATACAGGTTTTTGGTTTTTCTTTTTACTGCAGATTTGAAGAGTATTATAAGATTTTTGGTGTTAAATCTTATAATATTAAATTTCCATTTTCATTAGACATGAGTGCACCACCTTACAAGCGTTTACGACATCTAATTTGAGGTTTGGAAATAACGGAACATCGGTTTTGTATCCTTATGACCACTAATTGGCACAATTTAATCCAGGTTTGAACATCATCATTCACTCAAGACCGAGATGGCCACATCAGTTTAATTTCTTCATGATTTATTATTTGATTTTTGTTAAAAACAGTGTACAATGTATTAAGTAAACAGGAATTACATTCATGGCTTCATGCTTCATGAATGATCGCCATTTCGATTTAGATAAATATAGTAAAATTTTCTATATTTCTATTTAAATAAACACACATGATAACTTATTAAAATTAATGACAAATTACATAAATAATATTTTTTTCTCATTGTATTTCGATAGGGATAAATTTTAAAAATAACTTTGTACTAGTTTCCCATGGCAAGATTATTGCCATGTTCAATATTTGTGAAGACATGAGTTATGACTGTAATAAATTATTCTAATATAAAAAGCTCATCATTGCACATTGCTACATTTAAGGGTTAGCTAAGTGTTAGTTATATATTTTATTCAATTAATTAGGTATACAACAGAATTATTTTGTTTAAAATCTTGGAATTTTTAATAATTATTTCTTTTTTTTTCAAATTCGGTACATTTGACAGCTTTTCTTTAACAAAGGCGAAAATGCAAGCCAAGCAAGACTTTAATAAATATAAAATATTGTATTTAGTTTTAATACATTTTCTAATAAACATATACCAATTTGACATGCGTACAAATGATCTATATTAAAATAAAACATTGTTTTTTTAACTTCAGACATAGCTCCCATATATATATTCGTCCGATTTAATGTAAAGTCCCTATATATCATTCGATTTGCACGAAATTTAATTACCATATATATTTTCGTCCGATTTACTAAGTTAGTATATCTTTAAATGTGTCAAGATTTTTTTAATTGGTTCAGATTTACATATAGCTCCTATATATATATATATATATATAGGATTACAAACAAGTAATCAGTCAACGATTCCTTTTGTAACTCGATATTCGCACGTTCTCTTTCACTGGATAAACGTTCAACAGCCCCTTACGAATTGCGTTTAATTACATTTAATTTTATTTGTGTTTAAGTATTAATTAGTTTAATAAAAACATTTACTTTGCTTTTACAAGATTATTTATTTGGGAAAATGAATAAATAAGGTAAGAATCCCATAAGTGGTGACCCCGACGTGATCTGAACACGCAACCTTCTGATCTTAAAACTAACGTAAAAGAACAGTTATAAACATTGGACATTCCTGTAATTCAAATGGACGACGACAGTGGCTTATCTTCAGAGCCTACAGAGAACATGGCCAATGAAGGCAGACATGCAGATTCTCTACCAGCTATTGTCTCAGTCGTTTATGCTCGACTGCCTTTCCCGCTTATGTGCAACAACAATATTGAAGGTTGGTTTGTAACCATGGATTTTTGGTTTACAGCATGGGGTATTATTTATATATAGCAGCGTTAAGCACTAATGTAATTTCGCAGTTAACCGAGGTTATTGCAACAATTCCGGCGACAGACAGATTCGATTATGTCAGACGCAAAATAATAGAGCATTTTGCAGACAGTGAGCAGAGGCGTCTCAACAGACTGTTGTCCGAACTACCCCTTGGCGACAGAAAACCGACCGAGCTGTATTTTGAGATGAAGCGAGTAGCTGGTAGTACTTTGGTCGAAGCAGCTTTAAAGGGGTTATGGACAGAGCGGCTGTCTCAGTTTGTTCAGCCTGTTATGGCTGCGTCGAAGGGTACAGCGGCAGAGTTTATGAAAATGGCAGATTCCATTGTTGATGCTGTATCACCCGGACAATTGTGTTAAGTGAGAGACCAATGAAAGAGCGAGCTAAACGATTTGCGCGCAGCAATAGTGGAAATGGGTAAGAAGATCGACGAATTTTCTTTGCGATCACGTTCTCGATCCCGCAGGTCAACCACAGGACGAAATCAATCTCGAAGCGCGACAAGAGCCAATACAACAACGATTCTTTTGAAGAATGTTGGTACCATCGGACATATGGAGTGAGGTCCGGCGAAAACAATTGACATTGGAGGCCTGTGGATGATTTCGGCGAGAATTGTTTCACGAAGGGTCAAATACTTCGAATACAAGTAAAACCAAGTACACCGAAATGAAATTCTTAATGGACAGTGGCGCCGACGTCTCGATATTGCCATTGATTGCGAAATCTTTCGATATCCGTTCCACCTCTATGCAGCCATTGGGTCTAACATAAAGATTTTACGATGAATTTGCGTGGCAAATGGTTCTTTTCTAAGGTTGATCTGCAGAAGGCATTCCACAAAATCCCAATATACGAAGAGAATATACCGAAAACCGTCATAAGCACAACCTTTGGTTTGTTTGAGTTTAAATTTATGACCTTCGGCTTATGTAATGCCGCTCGAACGTTTCAGCGTCTCATCAATGAGATTTTCCGAGGAGTCGATTTTGTTTTCCCGTACTTTGATGACATCTTCGTTGCGTCGCCAACATTAGAGCAACATCGGCAGGACCTTCGCATTGTATTTCAACGTTTCGTGAGAACCATCTATCGATCAACTTAGCTAAATACGAATTTGGTAAAGGCGAATTAACATTTTTGGGACACCTCGTCAACGGCGAAGGTATTCGACCATTACCTGAAAAAGTTGAAGACATCAAAAATTTCCAACAACCAAAAACGGCGCAACAACTAAAAAGATTTCTCGGAATGTTAAATTTTTATAGAAAGTTTTTGCCGCATGCGACATCAAAAAGGCAATAAAAGGAACGACCGTACACCCCTCGTGTGGACATCAGTTACTGAAGCCGTATTTGGTCGATGTAAAACAGAGTTGGCTAACGCAGCGCTATTGCCTCTTCCTGTTCCTAATGCCGATATGATCATATACGTTGATGCTTCTGACACAGCGGTTTGGGGCTGTATTACACAAGAAAATCGATGCCGATCTCCAGCCTCTTGCTTTTTATTCCAAACAGCTTACGCCCACACAACAAATGTACTCAACGTACGATCGTAAATTAGCGGCGATGCCATTTTCGCTATTTTATAGAGGGACGTAAATGTAGGATTATCACGGACCACCGTCCTCTAATTTTCGCATTCGGCAAGATTATGGAGAAAGCTTCACCACGAAGAATAAACCAACCCGATTTCATTAGAAAATTCACGACCGACATACGGTATACGCCTGGACCGGAAAATGACGAATGATAAGGAATTGCAGTAGCTACTGCTTCATTCAGGTACGAAAACACAATTTCCAGGTACGAACCACCTCAAGAAAGCTTTTTCACACATCAACATCGATGTCGTTGTTCCTTTTCCTCTGTGCGAAGGTCAACGATACTGCTTAACAATAATTTACAAGATGGCATGAGGCAGTCCCGCTTCCAGATATGTCAGCCGAAACGATCGCACGAGCGCTTGTAACACATTGAGTATCCAGATTTGGCGTACCAGCCCGTATAACATCTGACCAAGGCCGACAATTTGAATTAGCAGTTTTTGCAGAACATATGCAGACGATTGTTGCAAAACATTTGCGCACTCCCCCGTACTTCCCACAGTCGAATAGTCTCATCGAAAGATGGCATCTAACATTGAAAACAGTCATCGTGTGCTACGATACATCTAAATGGGTACAACATTTGCCGATGATTTTACTAGGGTTGCGTGTAGTCTTCAAACCGGATATCATGCGTCTCCGGCAGAACTAGTATACGGCACAACTTTAAGAATTCCAGGGGATTTTTTTCTCAAAAACTGTTCCCAAGAACTTCCTGCAAGCGATTTTGTGACCGAATTTCGGACTGCTATGGAGAAGTTAAGACCTACTAAAACCGCGCATCACGCAAATAATATGACATTCGTGTCAAATGATCTCATCGACTCACGTTTTTGTCAGAAAGACTCGATCAAGCCATCACTAACACGACCGTATGATGGACCGTACTTAGTTTTGAAAAGGAATTCGAAATTTTTTACTCTTCACATTCGGAATCGCGACTCTAACGTTAAAAATTTCTTCTGTGCACCATCAGACGATACTGATACGCCAACAACGCCCCAACATCAGCCAACAACGTTCACAACACCAACTATGCACCCTACTTTTGAAGATGCGGAATTGGTTACAGGCGTACCGAATGTCAGCGATCTTAACCCAGATAAATCTAGCTCAACGGGCAATGGCAAATCGGAAGCCATTACGAGGAATACTACTAGCGGTAGACGGGTTAGGCTTCCAGTTCGCTTTAGATGACATTTTTCAGCGCGTGAAGTAATGTGGCACCCTGTCGTCACATACAAGTAATCAATCAACGATTCCTTTTGTAACTCGATATTCGCACATATTTGCATTGTAAACCAAAGCGTTCCTTCTTCGTTCTCTTTACGAATTGCGTTTAATTACATTTAATTTTATTTATGTTTAAATAGTAATTTATTTTAATAAAAACGTTTAATTTTTAACCACAAGAATATTTATTTGGGAAAATAAATAAGGTAAGAATCCCATATATACTTCCGATTTATGCAAATGGTGCACGATTGACAGAACGTAGTATAGTTTGCCGAATGGCATTAATCCATAATGTTAATCACTTTTCATATAGATAAAGTTCACATTTTTAAGTTCGTTCAATTTCATTTCAATGTTCCTTCGAAAAGGCGATGTCTGTTAGTATAAATATTTAGAATATACCCAAATCGGTGAAGGTTATCATATAGTCCGACTTTACTTCTTTCCTTACTGATTATTGGTTTGAAGGGTTCCAGCATGATCCGTTTCCATTAAACTTAAAAACTAAGATCCCTAGAATAGTGAATTTGATTCATATTTACACAATTTTTAAATTAAAGTCTTAAATTAGTAAGAATCTAAATTTAATTATTTTCACTAAGATTTATGTGTATTATATCATGATATTGATTTTATTTGTTCAAAAATATCCCTTTTAATGTTATTAATTTATAGTAGTTTAAAATTTTACCAACTTTGAAATTGAAAAACTATACGAAATTCATTCATTTGTCACATTAATGCAAACGGGCGTAACAAAAGAAATTGACTTTTTGTTTGATTATTGTTTATTAAATCAGACTACATATTCACACAAAAAAATTAGACATCTAACTTTAAAAACAGCAATTAAACGGACTTAACTACAATAGCATGTTTTTGTTTAATGTTTTGTTTAATGTAACTACATTACTGTAAGAAACTAAAGCTCGCAATATTGCAGACAGAAATTCTGAACTTATATTAATGTTACTTCTTGGAAGTTTGGTATTGAAAATTATATATATCGGCCAATTTTTTGAGGTATTCGCCATATGCGGTAGTCGCCATTTTTTACTTATCAGCTATAATTAGGTATTTTTGTTTTCCACTGGATGGAAAATCTTTCACTTTGGATAATCATTGAGTATTGGTCCATATATATGTGGGAGCTATGTCTAAATCTGAACCGAGACTCAATTTGGCACGCTGTACAAATTATAGTTTCAATCGGATATTTATTAGTCACTTTGGTGTGCTATAATTGTGTTGTATTTACGTCTTTTTGTTTCAGAAAATATCATGTTAAAATGATGTAAATGACATAAATTATTTAAAACCCAAAAAAAAATATATATATATATTTTTTTTCTTTCAAAAAATAAATACAGATAAACTTTGAAAAAAAATTCCAGCCATGCTCCATTTTAAAAGATTTTGTAAAGTTTTTTGCTTCTCCTGTAAAATTAGTAAAAGTGTAGTTACGTCCGTTTGCATTTATAATGACGACTTACTCTTTTGTGATTCCCCATTTCCTAATTTGATTCCCCATTTTCTAACTTTTGAAACATTACTATTTTTCATTAACGCAATAATCAAAATGTAATAAATTGTGGTTTTTCTTTACATCATCAATCATGGATATGTTGATTAGTTTCTGTAAGAGCTGCAGGCTTAGTTTCAGTATCAAATATCCTTTTGTGATATAGTAAAATGTTTGACTGTAAGATAGAAATCATTCAATGGCAACTGTTGCCAATCAGAGTAGACCAGACGGCGTCGATGCCAAAACAGATAATTTTCAATGCGGTTTTTATATCCCACGACTGCCCACGATATTCAATGAAATCTGTCTCGTCTTATTGTTCACAAATAAAAACGAATTCATGCAACAAATCAGGAAAGAACAATAAGTGGCCCGTTTCAGATAAATAACTGACTGTTCATGAATTGTGATTTTTCAGTTAGCATTATTTTTTATAATTTTTATAAAATGTTTAATTTTTCTACTTCTTAAGATAAATTAATGTCGGTCTTTTTTAGTGATGGCCATGTAATTGTGTATGTTGACTTTAAAAATGGTTTCAATGTTCAATGTAGTAGTTGCTGTAAACTTAAGTTTTATTTTTTGGGGCATTGAAGTACCACTTGATCATTCGTTGTATCATCATGGTTGTTCCACAGTTGGTAGTGGTTGTCATTTAGGAAAAAAAACAAATTTGAAGAATTTCGCGGTAAAAAAACACAGTCTGCAAATATTTACTTGGGGCATTTACGTTTTATTTATGTTGGTATTTAATTCATAGAGACACCCTAGCAGGCAGGCAGACGATTGCTAGGTAAAATAAGCGAACAAATACAAATATTTGCATCATAACGAATAACTACATGGAAAAGTTTACTGTGATTATTAAAGTATGTTGAATTGCAGTGTATATGGGCAATATTGCCAATTTTTTAATATTCCATTTTCAATGATTTTTGGTACACATATAGAGAAAAATGTTCTGACTCCGCAACCGTTCGCGATCAAATTTTTGTTTGATGCGCGCAAAAGTTATCGAGGTTTTAATTTTGGGCATAAGAAAAAAATCTTAAAATTACGCCTTTTATTATATTGACCAAAAACGTTGATATTGATCTTCCTCCGTAAAATAAGAATATGAATATATTATAATAATCGCGATAAAGTTGCACATCTTCGCGAAATATTAGAAAAATAATAAAAATATAGGAGATTACGTCAATATTTTCATTATATTAATGGCATACACACACCTAAAAATTAATTTAAAAATATCTACATAATCTAAACACCATGATGAATCAAATGATATTAAAATCACACAAGTCCGTGTAGCGGTTTGTAAATCACAGCGACAAGAATACAAGATATTGAGGACAAATATTTGTTTTTGGTTAAAAATAATGTAATTTTATACAAGAAATTTCAGAAAAAAATGTTGTGGTTATTCTGCTATTTTACCCGAATTTCGCCGAAAAATTTACATACGTTAAATAATCACTTTTTGGGTATAATTATACGCCTTGCGGATTACATCAAGACCCTTCCGATATATCTCGGGGTTCTATAAGTAGGAATACATCTTAAAATAAAATAATATTATGAAATATACATTTTAAATTGCGTCTAAATCGCGTAATACTCAAACTCACTTGATGCGCATGCGGTTTCCAGGAAGTGCTGAAGTTTATATTCCAATCCATGAATATTTTGCGAATTTTCATTTGACGGCTAAGATGTGCCACATGTTGCATTGAAGTACCCAAAAACTCGTAAAACGCGAATAATTTCCGAAAACTCCATATGCCATTAACGCGCTTCCGATTTCGGCGTGTGGTCCATTAAGAACCATGGATGTGCCAGTTCACACTATTTTTGAGATAAATTGGGTACATCTCTCTTTCGGCTGAAGTTTTTAACCACACTGTGGTACAGGGTATTATGTCTTTGTGCATATGTTTAACAGGCGAAAGGAAACGAGATAGACACATGGTTCCTTTTGAGAAAATGCATAGAATCACTTTTTAAGTCGATTTATGCATGTCAGTCCGTCTTTAGATGTTAAATTGTAAACAAAGTACAGGTCGCATTTATGATCCGATTTGGATGAAATTTGGCACAAGTCACTTATTTGGCCCAAGGACAAACCCTATTGAAATTGTGAAAAATCGGTTCAGATTTAGATATAGCTCCCATATATATTTTCGTCCGATTTAAGGTAAATGTGGCACCAAAGTCCCTACATATCATTCGATTTGCACGAAATTTGGCACAGTGTACTGAATTAGGTGTGGCAAGTTTCGAGAAAATCGGTTCAGATTTAGATATAGCTCCCATATATAGTTTTGTCCGATTTAAGGTAAATTGTGCATCAAAGTCCCTATATGTCATTCGATTTGCTCGAAATTTGACATAGAGTACTGAATTAGGTCCAGAGTGATGTGTGCCAAGTTTCGAGAAAATCGGTTCAGATTTAGATATAACTCCCATATATAGTTTTGTTCGATTTTATGTAAATGGTGCACCAAAGTCCCTATACATCCTTCGATTTGCACGAAATGTGGATTTATAAGTAAATAAAGAACTCAAGATGTGGCCGAATGCAAAAAACATATTGAAATAAGTGTAACCTAACATGTGACAAGTTTCGATGAAATCGGTTTAGATGTCGATATTTTGATTTAAATTTATTTACATAATTTTGTCCCATTGTAAGAAGCAACTCTATAACTGACCAAAATTTAGTATATGTTGCAGAATGACATGTTTAATTTCATGTTAATGGTCCTTCAAAAATGCGACGTCTTTTAGGATTCCATCTGATGAATATACCCAAAGTGGTGAAGGGTATCATATAGTCGGCCCCGACCAACTTTACTACTTTCCTTACTGGTTCCTTTTGAGAATATGCATAGAATCACTTTCTAAGTCGATTTATGCATGCCTGTCTGTCTGTTTGCCTGTCCATGTAAAATTGGTACATGTCGCATTTATGATCCGAATTGGATACCATTTGGTACAGCTCACTTATTTGGCCAAGGACGAACCCAATTGAAATTGGAAAATTTGATTCAGATTTGATGCACCATAGTCATAATGGTGGACCAAAGTACCTATGTATGTTTCGAAATTTGGCATAGCGTACTAAATTAAGTGTAGAATGATGTATGTTAAGTTTCGTGAAAATCGGTGCAGATTTAGATATAGCTTCCATATATATTTTCGTCCGATTTTAGGTAAAAATGTGTGTTAAATTTCGTGAAAATCGGTTCAGATTTAAATATAGCTGGCGAACAATGCCATACATTCCCCACTAATAAATAGTTGTTTTTTATAAAAATAACAAACTGGAGTTCATCCTGACTATTTTGCAAAAACAAAATACAAATGGTATCCCAAATAAACCTCCAACACTATTGATATCTCACATATATATTTTCGTCCGAATTTAGGTAAATAGTGCACTAATGTCCCTTTGTATCCTTCGATTTCCACGAAGTTTGTCATAGCGTAATGAATTGAGTCTTGAATGATAAGTGCTAAATTTATATATAATATATATATACATATATATATATATATATATATATTCGTCCGATTTTATGTAAATGGTGCACAAAAGTCCATATATATCCTTCGATTTGCACGAAATTTGGCATAGCGTACTGAATTAGGCCTTGAACGATGAGTGTTAGGTTTCAGAAAAATCGGTTCAGATTCCGATTATTCGTCCGATTTTACATAAATGCTGCACCAAACGCCTAATGTTTGTCCGATTTACACGACGTTATTGCGTTTTGTTGAAAGTGGTGCAGATGCAGCCATAGCTTCAATTTGAAGCATTGGCCGTTTTCCTTAATGCATTATTGCATTGCCTATAAATTTAATATGTAAATTATTTAACACTAATAGTCATAACCTTAATTATTGTAACTAACATTATTTTATTTTATCATTTTAGGTATGTGTTTGAATTATGATGATTTTAATAAATTCTTATTGGTAAGTGTTTTATGTAGGTTTGTTGGCTATGAAAATGTGAGATTTTAATAGTATCCTATATATGTCCTATTATTACACTGTGCTACAAAATAACAAAAATTTTTTCTACTCTTCGAAAGAAAAAAAGAATAATATAAATCCGTTAGAAATAAAAGTAGTTGCTCGAGTTTTAAATTGAAAATCCATGAAACCACGTTTTTCTCTATATTTACGTTTATCTCTATATTTACCGTTATAAAATTTATTTTCGAAGTGACCAAGAGAAACCAAAGGTATTTTCGTGGTCCAGGGACTCCAACTAAACAGAATTGGTACATTAGAACCCCTGAATAATTGTCGTGTCGCACAGTGTTATTATTACAATATATATCCGCTTTTCAACTTAACCTACACCTAAACTAGATATTCTGTATTACAAGTAATCTGCACTCACTGCGGTAAACGCATGTACACCGGAGCAAAATATAAACTTGTCGCATTTTTCTTCCGCTAAACTGGTTATTTTGCCGCTGGTTCCATTGAGTAAATTCCGATCTGATCAATTCCGAATTGTACAACTTTTCTGTTTAAGAATATGCATAGAATCACTTTCTGAGTCGATTTATGCATGTCCGTCCGCCTGTCTGTCCATGTAAATTGTAAACAAAGTACAGTTCGCATTTATGGTCCGAATTGGATTAAATTTGACATAGGTCACTTATTCGACCCAAGGACGAACCCTATTCAAATTGGGAAAAATCGGTTCAGATTTAGATATAGCTCCCATATATATATATATATATATATATATATTGTCCGATATATCTTTCGATTTACACGAAACTTGGCATAGCCTACTAAATTAAGTCTAGAATGATATGTGCTAAGTTTCGTGAAAATGGGTTCAGATCTAGATATATATATATATATATATATATGTGTGCGATTTAATGTAAATAATGTACCAAAGTTCTTATATTGCAAAGCGTACTGAATTTTGTCCAGAATGATGTGTGCCAAGTTTCGTGAAAATCGATTCAGATTTAGATATACCACCCATATATGTGTTCGACCGATTTAATGTAAATGGTGTACCACAGTCTCTATATAGCCTTCGATTTGCACGAAATTTGGCATAGCGTACTAAATTGAATCTAGAATGATGTGTGTAAAATTTCTAGAAAATCGGTTCAGATTTAGATATAG
Source organism: Musca vetustissima (assembly GCF_032173495.1). Taxonomy (NCBI): domain Eukaryota; kingdom Metazoa; phylum Arthropoda; class Insecta; order Diptera; family Muscidae; genus Musca; species Musca vetustissima. The sequence continues at coordinate 55,888 of NW_026886475.1, read as the reverse complement.
CTCCTATATATATGTTCGACCGATTTAATGTAAATGGTTCACCAAAGTCCCTATATATCTTTCGATTTCCACGAAATTTAGCATAGCGTAATATATTAGGTCTAGAATGATGTGTGTAATTTTTTTTGAAAATCGGTTTAGATTTAGATATAGGTCCCATATATATGTTCGACCCATTTAATGTAAATGGGACTATATCCTTCGATTTGTACGAAATTTGGCATAGCGTACTAAATAAACCCTATTACACTGTGTGTTATGTTCCGTGAAAATCAGTTCAGATTTAGATATAGCTCTCATATATATTTTCGCCCGATTTAATGTAAATGTTGTACCAAAGTCCCTACATTTCTCTCCATTTGGACGAAATTTGGCATAGCGTACTGAATTAAGTCTAGAATGATGTGTGTGAAGTTTCGTGAAAATGGGTTCAATGTAGCCTATATATATTTCGGACCGACTTCGTGTTCCAAGTATTCAACGGGTGCACGATTGATATTTGCTTTAAATCGATTTACATAATTTTGTCACATTGTAACAATGAACTGTATGTTTATGGATTGATCTAAGTCGATTCACATTTAGATAAAAGTCACATATTTTAGTTCACCCAATTTCATGTTAATGGCCCTTCTGTTAGGATGAATCTTCTAAATATACCCATAGTGGTGAAGGGTATCATATAGTCGGCCACGTCCGACTTTATTGCTTTCCTCACTGGTTTCCGTTTGTAACTCATCCAAATAATCATTTCCGACTCTGTGAGGTATATATATGCTTGATCAGCGTAAAATTCGATGACGGTTTAAATATGTCCATTCCATGAAATTTGGTGCATTGGGTTCTTATTGAGATCCAAATTTTTCCACCAAAAATTATAAATATAAATAAATTTTTCTGGTTGCCACTGGTTCTTCGACAGAATTCGCTGGAATTTAGTACGTTGGTATCAAATCTCTCCACTAAAAATTATAAATATATATCAAATTTTCCCGCAAATTTTCTGATATTTTTGGTGTTCTTGATCACGTTTTTCAACCGAATTCGCTGTTATTTGTAGTCGTATATGGCAACAAATCTCGCTCCCCAAAAATATAAATATTTTGTATATTAAAATAGTTCACTATTTTTCCCCGTTTTGGGTTTGTCCCCATATAGTCGTATTTGTTTGTAGCAGGCAAAATGAATCGAGATAGACCCATGGTTCCTTTTGAGAATATGAATAGAATCACTTTCTGAGTCCATTTACGCATGTCCGTCTGTCCGTTCGTCCGTCCAGTAATTTTTGTTAACAAAGTACAGGTCGCATTTATGATCCGATTTGGATGAAATTTGGCACAGTTGACTTATTTGGCCAAAGGACGAACCCTATAGAAATGGGATGCATTGGATGCAAATGATGCACCAAGCTCCCAATATTTGTCCAATTGGCACAAAATTTTGCACAGAGTTCTGAATTAGGTCCAGACTGATGTCTGCGAAGTTTTGTTAAAATCGGTTCAGATTTAGATATAGCTCCCATATATAGTTTCGTCCGATTTTTTGGTGAATGATTCACCAAACTCCCAATATTTGTCCGATTGGGATAAAATTTTGCACAGAGTACTGATTTAGGTCCAGACTGATCTCTGCGAAGTTTAGTTTCAAATCGGTTCAGATTTGGATATAGCTTCCATATAATATTTGTCCGATTGGGACAAATGTTTGCACAGAGTACTGATTTAGGTCCAGACTGATGTCTGCGAGGTTTTCTTAAAATCGGTTCAGATTTAGATATAGCTACCATATATAGTCTCGTCCGATTTTTTGGTGAATGATACACCAAACTCCCAATATTTATCCGATTGGGACAAAATTTTGCACAGAGTACTGATTTATGTCCAGACTGATGTCTGCGAAGTTTTCTTAAAATCGGTTCAGATTTAGATATAGCTCCCATATAGTTTCGTCCGATTTTTTGGTGAATGATACACCAAACTCCCAATATTTAACCGATTGGGACAAGATTTTGCACACAGTACTGCATTAGATCCAGACTGATGTCTGCGAAGTTTTATTTTTAATCGGTTCGTCCGAGTTTTTGTGAATGATACACCAAACTCCCAATATTTGTCAGATTGAGTAAAATTTTGCATAGCGAATGCTATGGAGAAAAGAAATTATGCGCGATAAGGTTTGTTGAAATCGGTTCAGATTTTGATATAGGTCTTATCTATATTTTCGTTACATTTTTATGTAAATGGTGGTTACACGAAATTTGGCAGAGGGTATTAATTGAATATAGTGATTACAAAAAACAAATGGTGTATACAACGGTTACTTAATTAGGTCCATGTGTTTATATATAGCTCCCATAAATAAGTTGACTCGATTTCATACAAATGGTACACCAAAGAATCCTAGTCTGTCCGTTGACATGCAATTTTCATTGATTTCACAATCATATGTGTATGGGTTTCAAAGGGTTCAAAAATTTTCTAGATAGCACATTTAATTTCCCCCGGTTTCATCTCAATGGTCCTCCAATGATTCTATGACCGTTCTATCTGCAGGTTATTGTAGATATTAATATGTCTTGCATGTACCCGAAGTGGTGAAGGGTATCATATTGTCGGCCCCGCCCGACATTTGAGCTTTCCTTACTGGGTTTTTATTCAAAATTGAGCTATATCGGTCCTCAACTAGACATAGTAGTTCCTACACGCCAAATTTCTTTTGTACAAAAATGGAAATGTTCATATTGAATCAACAGATTCCACCCCAACCCCGGAATAAGTTCCTGTGTACGTTATTGATGGTCCCATAAAACTTTGTTCTCTAAATTACAGTATTTTGAGGATTTTATACACATGTTTGGGGGTTTGCGATTTTGGGAAAAATCTTCATTAAAATTGCTGAAATTTGTAATTTGTGTACATTATGTAAACCATATGATGGTACAGTTGTTGGCATAGGTATACTTTTTGGTGTGTTCCCTATATTTTAATTTCAAGTAACTATCAGTATACCTATGGTGGAGGGTATCCGATGTTCGGCCCAGGAAAGATTAACTTTTTAAACCATAAACGTACTCAATACAACCATAATTTGGATAAAAAAATTATCGTTTAACAATTATGAATTATCATAACAAGAGTTCAACGATGACCCTCAATCTTTGTTTGGCGATGATGCACCATCCTATAGTGTTATGAATTAATCAAGATAGAGTCAAGTAAGGTTATTTTTTCAACGGGCATTCATTCATTCGATATTGCATTAACACAAGGATATGTGATTATAAACTCGAGAAGGCAAAACTAGTCACGTGACGACATATCTGCATTCGCAACATAGGATTGATACACCACAATTTACTTTCCTAAAGTCTTTGGAAAAATTCGGAAAACAAAGCAGATAACATGAATCATCGGCGTGGAAAAGGTGTTCAACAATCGGATGGAGAATATTTTGAAAAGCAATAACACCATTTTTGATAATAATAACCATTGGTGAAATAAGATTTGGGAAATCTTGAAAAAAGTGTAGGATAATTTCTTTATGTTAATGGTGGCGTTGAAAAAATTAAGTTTGTAATAAACTTAATTTTTTCATTAAACCCTTAATTTTTTTGGTCCATTTTTCAATTAAACCCTTAAATGTTTACGATTTACGAAGGGACATCGGTCATGTAAAATAAATATAGGAAACGACATCATTTATAGTGTAAAATTTCAAAGTGTAACAAAGTCTTCAGCATTGCTAATATCACATATATTGTATAATGATCTGGCGTAGGGTATTTTTACAACACCTGACATCCCAACTACCTATAAATATCTATCGTTTGCAATATTAATAATATATTCATGTTTTCAACATAAATAACACACATAAAGTCGTAATGAAAAAACATTACTGCTTGGAAACATTTGAACTGAGCACATTTCATAAAAAAAGATTTATTATTACTTCGATGGAATCTTCAGCAGCGTCTATTCCTGTGGTTAGAAGATACATGTAAATGATGTTTCCACAACGTTTTCAATTTAATACACCTGCCAAGATGGCACGCACTCACAAACCCGCACACACACAGGCACACTTCTTCAAAATACCTTGCCAACAAGTATGAGTGGGTTGGAATATGGCAACAACTACAGCAAAACCCTACAATATGAATAAAATTATGTTAAATAAAAATCCACTTAACCCACATAGAAACATGTAAATATACATTTATATACATACTTACATTCCCATACACATTTACACATAATGTTCGACACAAGATGTTGATGAAATGCTGGTGCCGATGAATGGTGTTGCCGTTGTTGTTGTTCTTGCTCTTCGAAGAAGGGAGATATTCGTGAAATGATGTTGATGATGACGACAACAAGGGTGCTAATATTAAAACTTGAAACACAGTGGATTAATGAAGAGCTTTAAGGTGTTCTGTAATGGGATTAAATTGAAATATTTTTTATTTAATTTTTCTTTAATTAATGGATGGGATGAATAAACGTATGTATGTTTCTAAGTTACCTTAATCAAAAATCGTTTTAAGAAATAAATTGAGATTTAAAGAGACGATATAGAAAGAATACACACATGGAAGCCTAGGACAGCAATGATTAAAGTTAATCAATGTCATATCTATCCCACTAATAAATAATAAATTCAGAGACATTAAGAATATCGGGATAATCTAATATAATTACATACTTTACACTGTGTGGAAAATTTCTTAATGGGATGAAAGCCTTTGGCATAGATATTAAGAACCCTAAGGGACTATAGTTTTTTTTTTTGCACTCGCGCCTCTAAATTGAGATAGATCGCCAAAATTCTGCACAGAGTTTTGTCGGCAGGCAGGTCAAGCACGAATATGGGCTATATCGGTCCCCGCTCAGGCATAGCCCCCATTGCGTACCAAATCTCCATGCTAAAATATATCAATATAGGTCAGGTCAGGTTTTGTAGCCCCTATGTAAGGTTATCCCTCAATTTTCGGTATTTTGGAGGTTTTAAGGGCATTTTTCGACCGAATTAATTTCACATTGGGTTCGTATTGAGTGCTAAATCTCCATGCCAAAAATTATCAATATCGGTCCATGTTTTCTTGTAGCGTCTATGTAAAGGTGGTATACCTTTACATGGACAAAAATGGTCGTAATTTGGTTTGTTTGGTTCTAATTGGGTGTCAAATCTTCCTGCAAAAATTAAAAATATTGGTCGAATTTTTTGGATTGCCCCAATATAATGGAACCGAATTTTCGGTATTCGGAGCGTTCTTCACCAAAATTCGTAATTTGGTATTTTGTATTCGTATTTTACAGCAAAAAATTATTAATAGTCGTCCTCTTTAACCCTCTTCTTATACGCTCAGCATTATTTCTAATGAGGACATAAACTTTGCTACGGCAAAGATGTGCCTCATCGAAATATTGGGTATAGACCCCATGCACAGTGGGAAAAAATGCAGATCTAGCGCGCAGAAAATAAAAGTAGATGTTTTACTGTATGTTTATCGATATTTTGGATAAGAATAGATTTAGATGGACATTTTAATTATTTTATGAAAAAAATTTGGCAATTTTTTTTATTAACCCATTAAGCGCCGATTTTTTTTAGATAAAACTTAAATTTTTAGGTGAAAATTACTATTTTGAAGCATTTGAAACATTTTATAATAAGCAACATTTTTGTTATAACTAATAGTACTCCTAAAATGGGAGCTTCTTTTAAAAATTCCGAAACATTTGGAGGGTAAAAAGTGGGTTAAGGGCAAACACTATTGTTATTATATATATATCTTTATTATTGTTAATATTACATATCTAAAACATTAAACTATATATATTTTACAAAATTTAGGTGTTACTTATTAAATACTAATCGCATTCAGAATCCGAGTTTTGATCTGAATTAGTTGGTAGCATTGGATCCTCCAGTAGTTTAAGGACTTCTTCAGATAGTGGCTCACTATATCGATGGTTAAGAGATGTACTACGAGACAAACTTGGATCAGAAGAAAATAGCAACCTATTGAAAAGATCCCTCATTGTTTCCTCCCGACTAATTTTTCTGGTGTACAGTTCCCTGTAGTTCCGAAAGTCCTTATTTCTGGATTCCATGGCTTCTTCAGAAAACATTCCTATGGGCAAAGGTACACATTTAATTATATCAGCTCCATGCACTAATATTTTGTGTATGCTTGAAGGCATATAGAACCAAGGATATAATTCAACCAAAAGAATAAATGTTTCCTCAGTAAGTTTTTCAAATGACTCTGCGTTAATAGCATATCCACAAGCCATGGTTGAAAGGATGACACTACAATTTTTAATTAATTTTTCATCAACACCAGTTATCGACGATGCCAAGCCAGGTTGGCTAAAAAACCCTAGCAGTATTGCCATCGTTTGTTGTTCCGGATACTGACTTAGGTGTGTCAACAATAATGTGCATTACTTCCTTCAAATCATTAATGATACGTGCCTTCCTTTCTTCGAAAAGTGGCCGATCGGAGCTATTAATTTTCAACTTTTTCAAAACCAGACGGTATGAAATGTACAATATACATCCTAAACATCGAATCCTTGCATGTAATGTCATTGGAAAATCCATAACAGGAATAATAAAAGTCCATAAACTCCACCTCCACGCACAAAATTTCCGTTTGCTTATAGCGAAAACCATATATGTTGGTAAAACCGTGTATATATGAATTTTACACCAATGATATTTTTTCAGGGTTCTTAAAGTAGACCCTTTACCTGCGGTATTTGATAAGACTCTTACAACCGATTTCGTTGTAATTTCAATTTTTATTTAGAAAGGCATTTGAAATAGATGTATATTCAGTGCATGAGTGTAAAATTAATGTTTGGAGCGGCTTACTTAAATACCCTCATTTTCATACTCAGACCCATTACTCTGGAACCATAGGACGGACATTTTGAACTTGTTTTTTTCTTATCTGCTATGCTATGATCTATTCCAAGTCATATTTGAGCAGTTATATCAATAAAATGTACAAATTTTTAATTTTATTTAAACAAAACCTTAAAAAAAGCTTCCTACACCAAATTGGATTTTTTTTAAAAAATTCCATAAATCCGGGAGTCGCAGGAAGTCGCAGGAAAAAATTTAGTATGATGTTCTAGACAGACACACAAGAAAAATAAAACAAAAATCAACGCTGAACTCGACTGCACCCCATACTAAACCCCTATTTTAATTGAAGGAATTTAAAAAAAACGGACCTTACATATATTTAGCCCAAAACACCTAAATTAAAATAACTTATGGGTTATATAACTATACCATTTAATTAAATGCCAATATTATATATCAAAAATTGACAAAATTTTATAATAATATATTCACAGAATGCACACGACCGTCGCAATTTTATAGCTAAAAAATACAATTTTTAACATTGGAAAATTTTTCTATTTTAAATGTACCGTTATTCCGTTCTAGCTTACTAGTTCGGATTATTTTATACGGACTTAAGTACTCTCAACACTCTACTTTAAAATTGCATTAATGTTTTAAAGTTTCCTTCAACTTCATTTTTTTATTTTCTGCGCGTTAGATCGGTATTTTTCCCACTGTGCCATGTTTCCCCATGTTACAAATGTTCGTCTGTCTGTGCCGGATGACGAATGGAGTAACCGATTTCATCGAAACTTTGCACATGCTAACATTTCTTCCAAATTTAGTTTAAGTTCGAAAATGGAGAATATCGGTCCACTTCTTCTTTTGGTACCTCATCCACAAAATGGTCAAATACTAATTTAATAATATCATGTGAACGGACTATCCGATTTGAAAACTTTATATAACATATTACCTTTACCATGCCTAAATCATGTCCGAAGATGGAACAACATTGGTCCACTCCTTCTGGTACCTCCCCCACAAATGGTCAGAATTTGCAATATTTATAAATCCAATATCCGAAGGTCATCAAGTCCGAAGGTGAGACTCGTCAGCCATCTCCTTCTGGTACCTCTCCCACAAATGGTCAACATTTTATATGCCTGTAAATTTAATTTAAAACGAATTGTGTAACCGATTTGATCAACATTAAATCCGAAATTCTTATCACAATTCTACACATCAACGGCCACTGTAATACCAATTTTAGCTGCTCCAGTTATTATTGGGTAAAAGAATAGAGTTATTATCTTGATATGGAATTTTCTCTTAAGGTCTCAGAAATGTGAAATACATGTGTCCCACAAGGAACTAATGCTATCAATTGGTAGCAAATTTGATCAACATTAAATCCGAAATTCTTATCACAATTCTACACATCAACGGCCACTGTAATACCAATTTTAGCTGCTCCAGTTATTATTGGGTAAAAGAATAGGATATGGAATTTTCTCTTAAGGTCTCAGAAATGTGAAATACATGTGTCCCACAAGGAACTAATGCTATCAATTGGTAGCAATTAGTTCCTTGTGGGACACACGTATTTCACATTTCTGAGACCTTAAAAGAAAATTCCATATCAAGATAATAACTCTATTCTTTTACCCAATAATAACTGGAGCAGCTATAGTGTACTTCTGTTACCAATTTCTGGAAACCCTACGCACGTTTTAAAAGGTTTGTCAACAAACTTAGCAATAATATTGGTTTAGGGATCTTTAATAAAATTCACAATACAATATTTACCCAAAGTTTCCCGTTTCCCATAATGGAGAGTATAAACAATTGGGCCCTTTCAAATAATCCGCCCACTTTATTTTTTAATTCAACAATTTCTAAACGGCACCCTTTTAACTACTGTTCAACAACCTATGCACATATGTCTTCAAAAATTCTTTTTACACTGTAATAATTTTTTCCTATGAAATTAAGTATTAACAACACATAAAAAACACATATATTTTCAACGAAAATTTACAACGACTTTTTGACTTAAAGCATAGCTGACGACACCAGCGCCCCATGAAGAGTAAAATAATAAAAAAAAAATAACGAAAATATTATGTTTGTACTAATTTTTATGATAAACACAGCTGAGGGTTCCTTGAATATAAATTGCCAGAGAACAACGGCACACAGCAACGGGTAATAAAAATCCCCTGTATACAAATAATACATAAAAAAAACTTTACATGAAAGGTGGCTGCAAAGTCAATGACATTCATGATTTATATGAGAAAGTAAAAAAGCCACCGAATTTTGTGGAATTTTGGGTTTAATCTGGTCATAAAAAACATTGCACAGGTACTCTGTGTCGTATCGAGCAATTTGTCAATACAACGTGTATGGTTTATTGGCAAATTAATTATTTCCGTATTTATATGTTTAAGGGAATTAACTTCATCATACTTGGAGTTAAGCTGTTTGTGAAAGAGGCATTTAAGTGAGCCGCATTGGTGGAATTCCTTTATATAAATAAGTATAAATCGAACTTAATAAAAAAACATCATATAAACAGGTTGTGTCTACTATATTTAAATCTTAAGAGACATATGGTTTAAAGTTTTCTAGTTTCCTTCCGAAACGAAATTTTATAGACGCTTGTGAGTATATCAGAGAATCTATAGATGTAATTCGAATAACTACTCGGTTGAATAGGGATATTATGGAATCAAATCGCTCTGCTCTAGAAATCGAAAATGGTGACGACAATGACAATAACGCAGATATATCGTAAACCATATCCAAAAACATTATTTAAAAACTTTGTGAATAGAAAACCCCTATAAGTTCTCAATATTTGGGGATAATTCACATCTAACTGGAGATCTTTATGTAGCTTGACATTTCGTACCTCCAAGTACGACTGGTGTCCACACGAATGATTGATATTCCAAACCAAGGACAGGCGTTACATGTCCTATCCTATGACAACACAATATCTGGTTTAATCGTGGATATGGGGTGCAGCACTGGATAATCCCCGATGCTGTATGAGTTAAGTCTGCTGGCAGCGAAACCACAGTGCGATTTTCCAAATTTCGGAAACGATGTGCGGCTCGCGGCTCATTCAGTTCCTTGTGTATCACCATTAAGATACCACCTCTGTTAAACGCTTTGATACTGGGTTAGGGTTTCAGTCGACAGCGTAGAAAGGCTAAAGTAATGAAAATAAGTAGGTGATATATTCTGATGAAAGTGATATCTTCGTACGTTCCGAAATTTTTATTCAAAAGATCAAAAAATCGTTCGGCACCCTAATACGGAAGCTATATCTTAGGTTTGCGGAGGTCTTCGGAATTATACACATGTTTTATTATTATCTTTATATATGTATGATTTAAGTCTGCTGGCATCAGTAGCGAAACCACAGTGCGATTTTTCAAATTTCGGAAACGATGTGCGGCTCGAGGCTCATTAAGTTCCTTGTGTATCACCATTAAGATACCACCTCTGTTAAACGCTTTGATACTGGACTAGGGTTTCAATCTACAGCTTAGAAAGGCTAAAGTAATGAAAACAAATAGGTGATATCTTCTGATGAAGGTGATATCTTCGTCCGGTCCGAAATTTTTATTCAAAGTATCAAAAAATCGTTCGGTACCCTAATATGGAAGCTATATCTTAGGTTTGCGGAGGTCTTCGGAATTAAACACATGTTTTATAATAATATATAATAAGATAATAAATATGTATATAAGGCATATGTTTTTATCAAAGAGGTTTCAGATTTAATGTTGATCAACTCGGTTTAATTAAATTTACAAGTTCATAAAATATTGAACCTTTCTGGTAGATGCCGACAATATTCGAAATAGATCAAGGCTTCGTAAAGATAATCGGTTGTGCAAAGTTTGGTTCAAATTGGACATTCCTTTCGCCTAATATTAAATTTATGAATATTGAAAATGTTGACCCATTGAGGTGGAGTTACCAGTAGGAGTTGATAAATTTGTTCCATCTGCGGACTATCTCTAGGCTTGGTAAAGATTATAAGTTTTACAAAGCTTGGTTCAATACGACATAATAAAATATATTTTTTTTTTTGTACAAAAAATCTAGTATCTATCTCATTTTTTGGGGGGAGGTACCAGAAGGAGTGTGCAAATGTTCCTTATCTTCGAACTTAAATTAAGTTTGGAAGAAATATTACGATGTGCAAAGTTTGGATGAAATCGGGTTTTCCCTTCGAAAGTTATAGTCCGCACCAGCCGGCCACATAGACAGGCAGAGAGAAGGACGGACGGACATTAGTATATCGTCTCCAATTTGTCTGAAACGGATTCGGTACAAAGAAACATGGGGTCTAAAACAAATATTTCGATGAAGCACATTAGCCACAAGGCTGAGGGTGAAAAAATCAATTGCTGCGCTCGTTTTTGTGTAGTATAACAGAGCGGAAATCTCCCAACAGAGCGGGAAGCTCCCAACAGAGCGTGAAGCTGTTCCGAAGGTCATCACCAATAATATTGAATTTTGTACAACATAAATGGTATGTTTTTATATTTCATTGCTTTTGAAATATCTTTTGAAATATCTACCACAATCCTATACAATTATATTTATTCTTTCAACCAAAATATCTAATTTGAAAATAATTTAATCAACCACAATGGTGATTTTTTTGTTTGTTTGTCTCAACTCATTTATAATTCATTGCAAAGGATAATTGCATTGATGTCATGATATACTGCAATTTTTTCAAAAATATATTCCGACACACTAGAGTATTGCATTTAAGCCATCACATAAGCTTCACACAAAGTCATAACTGTCTTCTGAAATTGCTCAGTTTATGTTGGCAAAAATATTAATTTGACATGTTGATCACACATAATATGGCCAAAATAACATTTTCTTCAAATTAAAGCAAGTGCAAAACTAACAACAATTCTCAAATGGCATTGTTGGCTGAAAAAATTATAATAAAAACGAATTAGGATATTATTTATTTATAGAATTCCACAGGAAATACGAGATATAATAGGTCAAAGGAAATATCCATGGAAATGGTTTTACACAAAAGCATATCAAATGTAGCAACATGTTCAAAGAATAATGCGTGTGTGTTGTTATAGTAAAACATTTAAGTAAAAATAAACTGTTCAGGTAAAGAATAAAATGAATTGGAAATTTCCAATATATAGAACATGCATCAATGTTATAGTAAAACATTTAAGATAAATAATAAACTGTTCAGGTAAAGGGTTACAAAAAATGATCATTAAAATAATTTCAACAATATATAGTTAAAATATTTTTATGATGTGCAAACTATGGATCTAATCGATTATTTAATTCAAATTAATTTTAGGAGTTTTTTAAGTGTTGACCCTTTGTGGGATAGGCACCAGAAGGAGAGGACCAGTAGGTCACATCTCCGGATTCGAACTAGCAAAAATTCATTTTCAACACAATTTTGTAGCGAGGTACCCAGGAAGGAGTGGACTATATTTTCATATTCGCACTTGATTTATGTTTGGAAGAAATATTAAGATGTGCCAGTACGGATGAAATCGATTACTGCCTTTAAGAGTTATCGTGGGCAAATTTATATAATAAAGATTAGGAGCTCTTTCTTGATTATGGCAGACGAATTTCAGCTGTAGCATTTGAATTACATTTAATTAAGGTTAAACTTTACACAACTTATTTCATTAGTTCAATGATAAACCATATATCTTCAATCGATTTTCAGAAATTTTGTAATTCTTTAATTGTCATTCGAATTATATCAACAAAAATTTTGACCCACCCATTCTCGATTTTAATTTTTCAAGATTTTCAATGGGCTGGTAAATCAATACCAATGCTTGTTAATGTTTGTAACTTTGTACATATATATTTGAAGATTTAAAAGAAAAATAATTTACAAACATTTTTTGTTATTGTTTTGTTGTTGCTTTTTGTAATTAAAGAATAGTCCTTATATTTATGGCGGGCATGATATCTCCCAACAGGAACATCGGAATCCGAAAATTCCAACGGTGTTAGGAAGAGCACATGTCTGTCTCTCGTATGAACTAGAATTATAGACTTCGCTCTAAAATTAAAAAAATTGCGGTGCTTTGAAAAAATATTTTTGGAAATTCGCCGATTTTTTACCAAAAAAACGAGTTAAAAAATAAAGAAGATCTTCAGCGATTGGCTTTTTTCTAGTTCATACAATAGCTATACACTCACAGAGAAACGTGTAAAAATTTGGAATCGATTGGGTCATTAGTTTTTGAGTTATCGTGCCCGCCATTCACAAAAGAGAAAAACGCGTTTAAAGTTTGAGAAGCCCTTTAGCCGTCACTTGATGCTGACCCAATAAATCAGCTATATCTGCAAGAGTTCTTGAGATTTTCTCTTGAAATTTTTTAAGGACATTCTTGAATTAGTGTAGATTCGAATTAAATCAAAAAAAATTTGACCCCGAGAATGGGGGGTCCCCTTAAGTGGTGCGCCAACACCAACCAACCCCACGTTTGTTCGATTGATACAGTTTTTTGCAGGGAAATCTGCAAGTACGTTTGTCGGCCCAATCACGTGCTTCTTTCAGATTGTATGCACTTGGTCATGCCCGACTTTGGTTCTTACCTTACTGGTTTACTTTATTATTTTCCACTTTTTAAATATTTTCACCTAGTAATACCCGAGAAAAATCAAATTTACATTAATTTAAAATCTTTTCAAATAACTCTATAACGACATCATCAAATATTGAAAGATGTTCAGAAAATCAAAAAACGAAAACAAGAATCTTCTTACAATTCCATAGAACAAAGGAATTTCAAAAGATATGCAGAACGGCAAAGGCACAACAATGATAATAATTCATAGGTCATGCATACACAATGAAGAAGAATAAATGTAATTTGAATTTAAATATGATTCTTTGACTGGTGAAAGAAAAAAATAACAACAACAATGACGGCATGAACACAAAACCTATTAAAATATCATCAATTTTCTAGAATGTCAATTGTGGAAAATAATATTCTTTGTAAATTTAATATGATTTTCAATTTAAATAAATTGAATGTGGAGATGTACTATGGTGTAGAAAACAATTGCAATTTATTGCAAATATCGATGAGAAGTTTTAAAATAAGAATAAAAATATATAGAAATTGTATTTGATGTGGTAGCACTAAAACTATTATATTGCGCCAAACTTTCCGAAATTGTGTGCTCCATATTATGAAAGTCGGATAAAACTATAAATAGGATCTAGACATAAATCTGAACCGATTTCAACTAAAGTCAACAATTAGTAATGTGTTATGCCGTGTGATAGAGGCAATCTTGAACAGCACTTCCACCTTCATATATTCGACCGTAAAGAAGATTTATTCTCATTTTAACCAGCACAATTTAACAATCGTTAATAAAATGGTTCGTATAGAATGGGACCATGAAATTTTGAAATTATTCGAATTATTGTAATTAGCAGCACCGTTGAAATTAGAATCTAACACCCTCTCAACCTCGAATTGTCAAGTAGAAAATTAGTATAATTTTTTTTCTTTTTGTGCAAAATCGACGCTGCGCTTTTTTTCCACAGAAACAATTTACTTTACCTTCTGTTTTGGGGGACGACTATGTCGCAGTAACCCTAGTTGCCAAAATTTAAATTCGCTTGCTTTATTCACTTTTTTCTTCCCCTCCTCCATGAATATGCAACGCTCCATATGTGCATTTTAATCATACCGTACAGACTGAGCAACGACGTTGCAAAACTTCAGTACAAAAATTTGCCAGATAAGAAATATGGTTTACATATTCTTTCCCTATCCTGATAGAATAGCACCAAATTACCCTCATGCTATTCACTTGAAAGATTTTTTTCCACTGAAAAAAAAGATGTAACATCAGTGCACTTCACTCCCTTACTTAAATTTGGATTGCCGCACATTCGAAATACGCTTCGAAAACTGTAGAGGAACGAGAGGTTGCTTAATTTCCATTGAGATGCATTATTTGCTTACTTGACGCAAAGCTGCTGCAGCCGTCAAGGGCCTCTTTAGCAGAGTACACACAGGCACACACATACGCACGCCTTTAGGTATCCGCATGCACTCGAACCGAACCGAATCACTTTCAAATAGTTTGCGGAGACTCTCCGCAATTTGTTTTGTTTATCCTGTTTTGCAGCTCATATCTCACACAAGCTGTTGCTCGGCAAAGTAAAAGAGGACGATATAAATGGGATTGTTGCAACGACATATGTGTGTTGTTTGCCAGTTACTTTTACAAACTGACACACTTACTGTCACACACTCCCACAGCCGGAAACTAAATCAAAGTAAAGTTTTTTGCCTTCTGCTTTGCGTTATTTACCAAAAACTCAGCTACCACTGCAACACTTCTATTAACATTGTCACCAACTGTCCCATTGTGTGTTCCATGGCTTCTTAACTGTGCAGCACAATATCTTTGCCGAGACATGGTCGTTTGTTCGGTCGGTCTGTCTGTCTGTCGGTCACACACTGGGTCGGCCGTATGGTGTGGTTAAAAATTTGAAGATAAGGAGTGACTTTTGTTTCTCTTTGTTGCATTTTTGGCTTCATTCCTTTTGTACCTAAGTGTGTGTGTGTGTGTGGAGAGGTAGGGTGGTGGGATGGATGAGTGTGAGATAGAATTGCCAACATCCGCTCTGGAAGTGAAGTTTAGGCAAACATGAGGCCACAATTACCGAGGAAGAGTCACATTAGACTCATTTACAGTTTGTTCCGTTTAGCAAGTTTCCGAACATGTTTATATATTTTGTGGTGGCAATGGCAGTTGCTTTTATTGTTGTTGTTGTTTTTCTACTCTGCTGTTGTTTAGAAGTTTGTTTAATTCCTCTGACTTTATGGGTTTGAATGCTGCTTAGTTGCCGGTTTTCGTTGATGGTTTAATGAGGCCTGTAATGTTCAACCTCGTTTGGAGTAATTTTGTGATATTAATATGACTATGTCATAAACAACCTCCTAGCTTAGTTTTAACCTGAACACCGAGAGATACGTTGGTAGAAAAATAAATGATGAATATAGGGCATAATTAGGACGATGGGAGCCATTGTTGCACTAGCAAGCAGCCGGAGGGGGGTTCGTTGTCCTTTTTAAGCTCCTAAACGTATCTTTCAAACATAAAACCAGAAAATATTTTAGACTCCCGAAAATAAATAAATACTTGTTTTCGCTGGACTACGTTTCTGGTCAACCCTGTACCCCTGTTGAACCAGAATAAAAGAACTAAAAGAAAACAAAGGTCAATCTTCGATTATAATATAACTCCAGGTGGATTTTGGAGTTGAGCCTCATAACCCTTACCCTACCATAGTCTCAAAGGCTACATATTTTGTTGAGACCCCTAATGCAATTTACCCTCTCTTTAATTACCTCACCATAGTAAGAAATTATACTAGATTTATCTCTTCATTTCGTTATTAACGAGTATATATTTAAAATTCATTTTCTAGGGCACATAGTGATAAGATACTTCTAACCAAATATTTCGGAAAAATTTACAAACATCATAGATTTAAGAAAGTACATAGCAAAATCGATATTATGAATATTTCACTGAGAATTATGTAAAAATAAAAGATGGAAATAAGAGTTTATATATTTAACTTTGTTAAAATAAAATTGCTAAATTATCAGATTACTATCCAACGAGATAGAAATGGAATTAATCGAAAATTTTACTTTTACATGTTTCTCAGTAAAATGAGAGGTATATGAAAAAAATATATAATTTATATTATAGATTTAATTTAAGATTTAAAGGATTCAAAATTTTATATTAGAAAAAATGGATTTTTGGACGATTTCATTCTTTTTTTTTTATTCCTTTTCCTAAAGGATAATTATTTTGTTACAAGGACTTCTTTCCTATTCTAACAACTACATATTATTAAACCCTACATATGCAAATATTTTTATATTTTCATTTTATAACTCACTCTGTTTTGTTTTTGTACTTTTCAAAGGATGTATATTTGATCCTTGAGATTTTTCAAATCCACATATTTATTACGCTGATCGTCGAGGCCTCGATGAACTGGTGTATGTGTGTGTTTATGTGTGTGATGATGGAACTGTAAGGAATTTTAATATGTTAAGGTAAATGTTTGCATATGTTTAGGGGGAACATGATGATCAAATTTTATGAATACTTGCGATACATGTTTTGCGATTTTATAAGTTCTAAATTTAAATTTAAAATTTCATAAATAATGATGTTGCCGATGTCGGGGGTCGAACCCGCGACCTTATGGTTGGTAGCAGTGCCTTTTTGCTGCCTAGGCTACTGAGCTGTTGTGTAGCCGGCTTCTTAACTAATGCTTTTGCACACGATCTCTGTGCTCTGCCTTTCCAATGCTGATCTACGTGTTGTGCAATGTGCAAGCGAGACGCCTGTATGTTGCAGTTCTATTTTTAGCACGTAGTAAATTCGAATATCGTAAATCCAATTGTCTGGTGCGTGTCTGGCTTGACACGTGATGTCTCGCACAGTGGCAGATTTTGTTACAAATCTTGCTGAGGAATATCTATTTGTACCAATAGCATCAAGATATTTTATTCGGATAGTGGTGGTAATATGCCAAGGAAAATTTGGTGACAGTAATTTAATGATGACGGACACTGATTTTTTTAAAATCCCAATGGGGATTTTTTTTTTGTTTCACGGAAATTGTTGCCGTAAAGGTGGTATTAATTGCAATCTGTATGTCAAGAAAAAAAATAACACTTTTCTAATACCAATTTTGAAAACAATTAGAATTTTAATTCTTACCGTCTTGGAAATTTAATTGCTTTTCGGAAAATGTTGTTGTAAAAATTTGTAAATTTACTTAGATGTCAGCGTTTTTCGACTGATGACTTTTTTTGGGAATTTGCAAAAATTTCCACAAAAATTTTACGAATATTAGTTCGCTTTTAAAGTGATAATTTATTTTATTTAGTCATTAATTAATTAGACTAAAGGATTTTGCGGATTAAAATCACTTATTTTTTCACTTTAAATTTTTCTTTTTAAATGACAAAGAATTTTTTTTTTTTTGGTTTCTGATATGCGTGTTTGATCTTTGTATGGTCAGCAACGGAAAGAAGGAAGAGATTTTGTAGCAGCATAATGATACTATCGTAAAACCCCTAATTATTGTTCACCACTAAGCAAAGGTACATAAGTCAATTAGAGAAGAGCTAAGTATGTTTTAGAACACATTTGAGTGCATTCTCACTAATACATAGAAATTATTAGCTGATTCTAAGTCTCCACTAACGGTATAATAGAAAAAAAAAATAGTTAAAATAAAAAAATTAAAAAAGACGGATTGGTGTTAGCCGGGTTTGAACTCTGGTCCTTACGACTGCAAGGCCGAGATACTATCTATAAGCTACGCCAATTTATGTGGGTGGCTCGCTAAACAGTCCATATGAGACAAGGCAGGGAATGTAACAGGTGTTATCCGAGACACATCGGCACCAAAAAAGATTCATGTCTAGATACAATTTTCAGAATGTTCGAAAAATAATATGCTAAAAATAGCTATTGACATCCCAGCGAACATTTTATTAACCGAAAAGAGGAATTGTGATGGAACCATAATTTACCACACATTTTCTGATAGAAAATTTTACGTTGTGCAAACCAAATTTATTATTATTTATTTAATAAACAATAATGTCAATGGACTTGTCGAAAATTATTTTTTTCAATTTTATTTTTAAATTTTCTTCCATTTTATTATTAATTCGTTAAAAAACGCATTTTTGAAAACATTGGTTTTTTAACAGCACTGCCATATCTTTTGATATAAATTTCCACTGAAATGTTGGTAGCACTGCTGATTTTTCCATACAATATGGCAACTCAATTGATAGCAAGAGTCAAGCCGCTAGACGCGAACTTCAGCCGACGCGATTTCCCGTTGCAAATAAGAAATACACGGTAAACGAACGTCGCTGACTCTAGACGGTCTGGTTGCGTTTAGACTCTATGCCGCTGTCTCCTGACTCTATGGTTGGAGCTACTCAATAACAAGAGTAGCTCCATTCCGGAAATTTCTGAAAGATTTTTTTCCTCGAAACCCGTTCCTTTACCACAGATGAGTGTTATCTCTATGATCACGAAAATATATGACTTTCATGGAGGAAGTTCACACTTTCCGAGATATGGGCGTCTGAATTTTCCTCTAGTTTTTTTTTGTTATCATAAAGGACAATTTGTTATCGTTGTGCACGAAGTTCGGTAACAGACCAACGATTAAAAACACAACGGACACACAACTATTCTGTTACCGTACTGAAAAATACGGAAAACCAACTACACTGTTCCTGTACTGAAAAAGTGGTAAAACATTTGGTCTGTTTCCCTTTATGGTATCGAAGAAAAATATTAAAATCGAGTAGATTATTGCAGAACGGGAGCAGATCAATTGTTAAGACAAAAATCGAAAACTAATTAATTATTTGAAAATTCTACAATACAAAAAAGTGTAAAAAAATATTACCAAAACATTAGTACTTTAATAGTAAATCTAGTAAAAGGGAAAATTTCAAAACCTCTCTCAGAGTACAAAATACGAAAAGTTTTGGAACGAAAACCTAGTAAAAATGTCAATACTACAAAATCAACGCAACAACCAATCAGAAGTTGGCATTCCTATTTAGCATTTTTACTCGGATACATTTTTCAAATAACAAGTTTACAAAAAGAAAGCCATTTTGTTTTGTGTTCTCTTAAATTTGGTTCAATGTTTTACCAGTTTTGTGGGTTCAGGAACGGATTTCGAGTAAAAAGTTGCAGAACTTGTAAAGTTAGTACGGAACGGAACTATTGCAAATGTTCCTTTATGATATCGAAAAAATCGATAAAACATCGTTTATCAGCTGTTGTTCATGGCTACTGACTATGGCAACTTTATTAACAAATACCAAAAGCCATAAAATGTGCAATAAGTACGATTTTTATTTAATTATTCAGTAAAAAAGAATAACATTAATATAATTAAAAATATAAGGAACCCAATGTCAAGGCGTAGGGTAAAGAGGGAAACACATACGAGGATTCAGGCCTGCCCTGTTATATTGGCTTCGTATGAATTATCAATTTATAAATTAATATCAGAGTCAAACTTGAATTTGGACGCCGTTCTCCTTTATTCTTTCACAATAAAAGAAGCCAACTTAACATGCCAAGCCTGAGAGTCTAAACGCAACCATAGAGTCTAGAGTCAGCGACAGTCGTTTGCCGTGTGTTTTTTATTGGCAACAGGAAATCGCGACGGCTGACGTTCGCGTCTAGCGGCATGACGCTAGAATAGATTTTATTCATTTTTGCTCAGCGTCATAGGGTCTAAACGCAAGCATAGAGTCTAGAGTCAGCGACAGTCGTTTGCCGTGTGTTTCTTATAGGCAACGGGAAATCGCGACGGCTGACGTTCGCGTCAGCGGCATGACGCTAGAATAGATTTTATTCATTTTTGCTCAGCGTCATACTCAAAATTTCTCTCTTGCTCTCAATTGAGTTGCCATATTTTAGGTAAAAATCAACAGTGCTACCAAATTTCAATGAGAATTTATATCAAAACATATGGCAGTGCTGTTGAAAAAACAAATATTTTCAATGATTGTGGATGTTTTTTAACGAATTTATAATAAAATGGAAGAAAAATAATTTTTTCAATAATTTTATCCAAGTTCCTTGACATTATTGTTTATTAAATAATAAATTGATTTTGGTTTGCACAACGTAAAATTTTCTGTCAGAAAATGAAAACAAATAATTGACATTTTGTGCCGCTAACGCTAACTCTTTCGTTTGGTTTTCACGCCGGCGAAAAAGTATGACGCTGACTCGTGACTCTCTGGTTGCGTTTAGACTCTGAATGTCCGCTTATGTGTTTTCCCCTTAAAGTGTACAGGTCGAACGATATTTGATATATAATTTTTGCGAATTTCTAGTGGATCTAGCAAAAATTAAGAACATACGCAATATCGTGTGGAATTTTATTTTCACAATAAAACAAGTTTTTATTTCTGACAATTTATGCACAAACTCTACTGTCATTTAGGTAGGTAAACATTTTTTTTAGTTTTCTACGAATATTGAAAAAATGTCAGCAAATCATTTACCTGATCTGATCCTGAAATGTCTGCTCTAAAGTGGGCCACACACGTCAAACATGTGCGTTCGATCGGTGTGAAGCTGCTAGCCCACACACGTCAAACGGATCCATAAAACTTCATTTCGTATTTATTTTTGAAGCGTGAAGATGGTCAGCGATAGTGATGACGGAAAAAAAGACCACATATTTTTATTTAATATATATATTTTTAAATAATTTAATTTTATTCCGGAAAAATATATTTATTTCCCACACTGTACGATATGTGTAAAAAACATCAAAAATTCTTTTAAAACATTTTTTGCATATGTGTGACATTGTCCGCTGATCCGCACTCCACGAAATTTCACAACAAATGACAAAATATCCACACACCAGGCCACAGACGTCAAACATGTGCGCGTCACACAACGAAAAATTACAAAAATTTTTAATTTCTTTCGATCGGTGTGCGCACCGCCAAATCGGTGTGAACACCGTACCACACATATCAAACATTGCTTCGATTCACACCGATCGAACGCACGTGTTTGTGGCATTTTTGTGTGTGTGGCCCACTTTAAGCCAGTGTTAACCATGACTCACTCCACTGATTGACTCACTTATGATAGTTGTTCAGGCAGCAATGAATGATTTATGAAGTGAACAACAAATGGTCTGTTTCAGAACCTGCCAGAATGTACAATTTTTTACTACGATAACAAATTTTCCTTTATGTTATCGGAAAAAATAGTAAAAATTAGTAGATTCTTGCAGTACGGGAACAGACCAAAACTGTTGGTATGAATTTCTTACCCATGATCTCTTTTATCGATGTTGTTGGTTACATTATTTTGCGGAAGATAATTACCAAAGTCGTCATATGTTACCTTATTGGCATCATTTTCCGCTTGAAGAAAATTTTCACTGTCAAATCTACCCTCTCAATTCACGTTCTTTTACTGGAGTTTTGGGTAAACGAACAATATTCTGTACAAATTATTGAATAAACGAACGAACCTATTCTATTTTTGAAAATAATGGATAATTATACCCTCAGCCATATGGCTAATGGGGATGTATACACTTTGACGCGATGAAAATGAGCCTCATCGAAATATTGGTTCTAGACCCCATGTTTCTTTGGACCAAATTTGTTTCAGAGAATTTTGATTTCATCCGAACTTTGCCCATCTTATTATTTCTTCCAAAATTAGTTAAAGTTCAAAGATGGGGAATATCGTACCTCCCACAGAGGGTCTTCAAAACAAACCCAAAACGCGGAACAAAATACATAGCTATTGTAATATATAATATAATAATATTTCAGCATCCTATCTCAATTCCTTCAGAAGATAGCGTGATTACAACAGACGGACAGGCAGACCGACGGACATGGTTAGATCGTATTAGAATTTTACCCTAAGTATATATATACTTTATAGTGTCGGCAATGAATATTTCGATGAGCTACAAACGGAACGACAAAATTAATATACCCGCCATACTATGGTGGAGGGTATAATAACCCCTATTGAATAGTTTTCCGCAATTTTTATGTTTATGTTTGTAACAGGCAAAAGGAAACGAGATAGACACATGGTTCCTTTTGAGAATATGCATAGAATCACTTTCTGAGTCGATTTACGCATGTCCGTCTGTCCGTCCATGTATTTTTGTGAACAAAGTACAGGTCGCATTTATGATCCGATTTGGATGAAACTTGGCATAGGTCACTTATTTGGCCCAAGGACGAACCCTATTGAAATTGGGAAAAATCGGTTTAGATTTAGATATAGCTCCCATATATATTTTCGTCCGATTTAATGTAAATGGTGCACCGACGTCCAGATATATCTTTCGATTGGCACGAAATTTGGCACAGCGTAATGAATTAGGCCTAGAATGATGTGTGCTGAGTTTCATGAAAATCGGTTCAGATTTAGATATAGCTCCCATATATAGTTTCGTCCGATTTTATGTAAATGGTGCACCAAAGTCCCTAAATATCTTTCGATTTGCACGAAATTTGGCATAGCGCGATGAATTAGGCCTAGAATGATGTGTGCTGAGTTTCATGAAAATCGGTTCAGATTTAGATATAGCTCCCATATATAGTTTCGTCCGATTTTACGTAAATGGTGCACCAAAGTCCGTATATATCATTCGATTTGCACGAAATTTGGCCGAGCGTTCTGTATAAAGTGCAGAATGATGTGTGCTGAGTTTGGTGAGAATTGGTTCAGATTTAGATATAGCTCCCATATATACTTTCGTCCGATTTTACGTAAATGGTGCACCAAAGTCCGTATATATCATTCGATTTGCACGAAATTTGGCCGAGCGTTCTGTATAAAGTGCAGAATGATGTGTGCTTAGTGTGGTGAGAATTGGTTCAGATTTAGATATAGCTCCCATATATACTTTCGTCCGATTTATGTAAATGGTACTACCAACGTCCCTATATATCTTTCGGTTTGCACGAAATATGGCACAGCGTAATGAAGTAGGTCTAGAATGATGTGTGTTAAATTTCCTGAAATCGTTGAAATCGGTTCAGATTTAGATATAGCTTCTGACCAAATGAAAGAAATTAGTATAGGTTGCAGAATGACATGTTTATGGATCCAATTTCATTTAGCTGGTCCTTTAAAAATGCGACGTCTGTTAGGATTCATATAGTCGGCCCCGTCCGACTTTACTACTTTCCTTACTGGTTTTTTATTGAATTTATTTTTTGAACTTCCTAGGATGTTATTTATTGGTCTGTTCCCGAACAGCAAGAATCGACTACTACGAATTTCCCTCTATGAAATAAATTTTGCAGAATAATTCTTGTGTTTATTTCCCCTTAACAATTTTTTAAGAGAATTTTTGCCAACTTTCTAAACCAACTCTGCTGCTGCTCTCTACGATTTTCTTGTGAATTTCTTCCCCTTTATCACTTTGTATACTTCTTTCTTCTAAGAACTCAGCAGAGTTATTTACATGCAGTTCTTGCATGTATAATCCCAGACTAACGAATGAAAATGTGTATTGTTGATTGACAACAGCACAAAGTAGCGTTACACATTCAGTAATGTAGTTATAAGTGCAATTGTACTGACAGCACCATGACGTAATTTGGAAGTTCAGAAAATAAATTCATTCCTAACATCAAAAAATGTTAAGAGAACGCATAAACGCTGGTCTGCCCGTCTGTCTACCCAACTATGCTCTCATTGGTAAATTGATGGTAATTAGAATTGCGTTATTTTTAATTTTGTTAACATGCGTGCCTTACGCATTGTACAAGGTGTAGGGTAGCTTTTGTCGGAAAGGAGAAAATACACATCTACCTTATGGGCAATAAAGTCGGATAAAAAAAAAACAAATGCAACAAGTCGTTCTGCTCATCGGACATATTTTTAACATTTTACCAAAAACGCGTATAATGAATGGAATGTCATGAATGGAATTTTCCGACATTTTTTTAAAAGAATTTATTTTTTGAACTTCCTAAGATGTTATTTATGTTTTAAATTCCGCAGAATAATGCATGTTTTTATTTTACCTTAACAGTTTTTCAAGAGAACTTCTGCCCACCATTGATTTACGCTGGTTTCCCTCCTTTACACTCCCTCCCTTTAGCATTTTGCAGCAACAATCAATAATGAAAATGTTATCGCTTTTATAAAAAAAAAAAACAGACCAATAATGTCAATATTTGTCACCAGTTTTTATGCAAAGCTAATGTTTTTAATGCTGCTTCTTTTTAATTGTTGCTGTATCAAGTAATTAGGTCTGATTCAAACAGATTCACAATTATTTATAAATGTCTCCAATTGGTTGAACTTCACTATTTCTTTTCTATATATTGTAACAACAAAGAAAAAATCAACTATGGAATATTTTGACTGTGCTGACAAATACCGCTATATGGTGTTATTGGAATACGTATAGGGATCACAACTATTAATTTTTCTTTGTCCAATATGGCGTCGCGAAACGCCAGCTGATCGAGCCAACGGTGCTTGTAGTATGGCAACGCCAAGGCCTATTAACAAGGTAATTCAGGAAGATCAGCTGTGTTACCCTATGACATTTTTTGCCGTTAAATATCAATTTCATAGTAAGTTTATAACGAGTGGTTTTAACTGAGGCAGAAGTAAGCTCAGTCGCTGCCAGGGTCAACCTAAGGACCCACAAATCTTAAGTAAAAACACGAGTGATTACAGTTTCAATCTTTATTATAATACTCTGGTGTTTACAATATGAATAATAGTTAGGATGTGAGCGATAAGTTTTTATGTTGGAATCTTCTAATCGGTAATGGTAGCTGGGTATGGAGTTCGGATCGTTAATAGCCGGCTCGGGGGTGGTTAAGTGATGTCGGCTCGGGGGTGGTTAAGTGATTTCGGCTCGTAACTAATCGGCTGGTTGGAATTCGGGTTTGTTGTGATCGGCTCGAAGGTATACGGCTGGTTAACCTCGAAGTGAGGCTCCAGCGAAATTCTCATACAGTTTATGTCGTTGGTCAGCTAAGTACTTCGCTTTGTTACAAGAGACATTTGGGTATGAAAGGTTTTTTTTTTGTATAGAAGCAATGGCTTCTGGAGAGAATATCCCAACAAAAACCTAAGCGAACTGATGGGGATCTGTGGCGTGATCCGAAACTATAGTCTTCCCTGCCTTACCCCTCGGCAATGCCATACATTCCCCACTAATAAATTGTTGTTTTTTTATAAAAACAACAAACTGGGATTCAGCCTGACTATTTTGCAAAAACAAAATTTTGAAAATTTTAAAACTTAGTAAATAATTTTGACCTTTCTGATGATTCTCCGAAGAGGAAGAAATTATCGGCTGTTGTTGTAGGAAGTTCTTGTGTTGCTTTGGATAACTTAATTAGTTTAAATTCTCCAAATACCTTAACTTCTCTAGCAGTTGTCGATAAATCGAATTCTTCGAAGATTCTTCAACTAGTACTCCATGACCTAGGGATCAGTGATAGTAAATGAATCCTCTCCGGTTAATGCTAATCTACCTGCCGTCGTTAATGAATCTTCGGTTGATAATGGACCCCCTGCTTCGAATCAACTAATAGCTGTTGCGCCGCGTAAAAATATATTTATATCCAGTATTTATTCTGATACCTCGATTGACAACATTCTGTCTTATAGTACGTTTACATTTAACCGGATTTCGTTAACCCAGTTGGTTTCAATTGTCAATTCCTTTAAATATGTGTCAAATAAATCCTCATAAAGTAGGTTAACCCGGTAAAAAGTTCTAATGTATATGCCGTTTTACTTAAAAACCAAAAATTTCGGATATTTTTATAAATCTAAAAATTTAATTCATCACAACCCCGTGATATTTCATCATTTAGGATCGTTCTTCCGGGTAAAATGTTTGATAAATCATTCTGGCCAGACGGGCTATTAGTGAAAGAGTTTGTATTTAGAGAAAGACCTCTTGCCAACCCAGTAGTTATTTCTTCGGAATCAAAAAACTAAAATTTTTTAATAGCTTGTCTTTTTTATATCAAAATGTCAGGGGGCTTAAATACCAAACTCTGAAGCCTTTACATTAAAAGTTCACAGAAACATGGCTTAAGCCTGATATTAAAGACACTAAAATTTTTTCGATAGTTTTAAAGTTTATAGAAAAGAGAGGTTAAACAAAATTAGTGGTGGTATTTTGATTCCTGTCCACAACTCAATTTCATCTGAACGTGTATATTTAGAAACTAACCTTAATGATGAATTAATTTGCGTTAAGCTATCGTATTTTGGCACTATTACTTATATATCGTCTTCCTATATTCCTCCTAATTCGGATATTGAGATATATAACAGACATGCCGATTTAATAGGCTACATCTCGGATTTACTCTCTGAAACATCTTTACAACACTGAGAAAATCAAAATCGTATTCACTTTATTTTTCAAAAATTAAATATAATTTAAAATATAATTCCAAAAGTTTCTATAAGTTCGTAAACTCTAAAAGAAAGGTGAAAAAATTCCCAAGTACTATGAGATATGAAAGTAGAGAATCATCTGATAACTCAGAAATTTCCAATATGGTCGCAGATTTCTTCGAATCATCCTTCATTGCATTAAGTAGTCAATATGACCTTTCTATCGAAAAACTTAATATTAACAAATAATGAAGTTTTGGCAGGCCTAAAATCTTAACGTACATCTAACCTATCAGGGCATGATGGTGTTCCCACACTTATTCTTAAATCCTGTGCAAATGAAATTTATTTACCTCTGACTGTGATCTTTAATGATTCTTTACGTCAGGGTTATCTCTCAATATTCTGGCGATCTAGTTATATTATCCCCCTATACACATCTAGAAATAGAAGTTTGGTAGAAAATTTAAAACAAAATCTATAATATCGCCTATTCAACATGGTTTTATTCAAGGCACATCTACAACTACAAACTTTTTGGAATTCATTAATGAAGTTCACAAGGGTTTTAGTAAAAAATTGCAGACTGATGTTATATACACCGATTTCAGCAAAGCATTTGATACGGTAGTGCATAAACTGTTGCTTTATAAACATAGTCTTATGGGATTTCCTAATACATTCTTAAATTGGATATCTACCTACTTAGAAGGTCGTTCGCAGATAGTGTTACTTAATGACTCATTATTCAGGAATATTACTGTCTTATCGGGGGTTCCACAAGGTAGTCACATAGGACCTCTTCTTTTTATTCTCTACGTTATCCGCTTTTCAAAAATACTAATGTATGCTGATGATGTTAAGCTTTTCCGGCATATTGAATCTTCAAGTCATTCCAATCTTTTATAGTTCGACATGCATTATTTGGCTAACTGGCTAACTAGCGCCAGTTAAAAATGTAAGAAGCTATCATTATTTAGAACTCAACAAATCTGCATTGATTACCACATTGGTTCTTATAAGTTTGAAAATATTTCATCTTTCGTAGATCTAGGAGTAATATTATACCCTAAACTGAGGTTTAATCTCCATATAGAGTCTTGCATTAATAAAGCAAAATCTTTATTAGGATTCATTAAACGCTGGTCCAAAGAATTTGATTATCCTTACGTTACAAAACGCCTATTTATTACTTTAGTTCGACCAATACTGGAGTATGGTTTTTTGTGGAGTCCCTTCTACAAGTGTTATTCTGATAAAATAGAATCTATCCAAACTCAATTTCTTTTAACCCATCTGTAAGGCTGTTGTCGCTTAATGTTAATAGATTTGCCTACCCCTGAAAGTACTACCCATAACTTTATCCCAATAAATTTACCACTCGTAAGATCTAATTATGAAGCTAGTAGTCCAATGCGAATTTTGTGTGAAATATTTAACAATATATATATAGTAGCTTATCACTGACTGAACCATTAGACATAATAAAAAAATACTATTGCGTATGTAGTAGAGTGCCAGATGTGTAGTTTTTGAAAAATTAGAGTCATTCTGTATTATACTTTAATTATATATGTGTATATTTATAGTAGTTTTTGACGGCTGATAAAATATGTAGCCGGTCATCCCACCATTTACTAACCCCTCCATAGTCTGGACTATGGGGTTTCGCGTTCCCTTCGCTATAGGCCCCCACGGTCGGGGATGGGGCGGGTGTGAGTGACGTGGGACCGAACGAAAAAAGGAGTAGACTCTTATTGTTGAATAATTGAAAAGATCTTTATTAGGAATTCATGTTACACTTTTAATCGTGACTTACAGACTATAAGAATATAATATAAATACTTGAATAGAATGACATTTGATTTATGGTGTTGCCTTTGTATTGTAATTACTTTTAGTTGCCAATATACATTTGCAATTCCTCTATAAGTCCATACATTTGTTAGACTACCAGACTCGTGTAAGGGTATTACCAATTTTAAGGGAATAATTAAATAATAACGTTAGAGGTAATGGTAGTGTATGTGAACAATTCTTAAGAATTATGATGGGTATATCCAGCAACGTACACAGGATTTCATTTCGGGGGGGGCCCGGTAATACAAAATGAAAAAATTCGCTGTTGCAAACATAAATTTACTGTGAAAAAAATCATTTCGGGGGGGGGGGGCCGGGCCCCCCGGGCCGCCCCCCTGCGTACGTCCCTGGGTATATCATCAGGTCGTTATCATTTAATAGGGTTTAAATTACGTAGATCTCTATATAGTATATCTTTGATAGTTCATAGGGATATGATAAGTAGTATTTAAATAAGTAGTGACAAAAAACGTTTTATAAAACAAATAAAGGTATAAAAAATATATTAGTTTGATAGCCACCTAGGGCGTCCTGAGTATTTCACTGATCCGTGCTGTTGATTGGAACAATTTCTATTTTTTTTTTTTACTTAATATCTATATACTTCAAATAGTTTTTGGTACTATTAAATATGTAACAACACATTTTACACACAGCTTACTTATAATATATTAATATAAGTTTATCAAATATATCAATATATTTTAAGTAAGCTAGTATTGGAATGTAAAAATTTACACTTAAGGGGGAAACATATAAGAGGCCTTTTAGGCTTGGCATGTTATGTTGTTGTTTCTTTTATTGTAAAAGCATAAAGGAGAACGGCGTCCAAATTCAAGCTTGACACTGATATTTCTTTATAAATTGACAATTCATATGAAGCCAACTTAACGGTGCAGGCCCAACTTAACAGAATGGCGTCCAAATTCAAGCTTGACTCTGACATTCCTTTACAAATTGACAATTCATTGACAACTGACAGGGCAGGCCTGTTAAGTTGGCTTCGTATGAATTGTGTTTGTGTTTCCTCAATTTAGGAACACTTATTTAAGTAGTTTTTTTTTTGTATTATAAAATATATAGCAATATGAGGTAGTATCGATTGATATCGAAAATTTGACACTTATTTTTCTTTTTGCTTAATTCCCAATGGGTACGATTCTTATACAATAGTATATTATTTTGGCAGGTATTAACGCCAATTCAGTCATTTTAGTTTAAATACAAAATATGTCGATTACTTGAACATACTGTACTTAGGAACACTTGTTTTAGTAGTATTTAGTTAGTTTTAGTTTTTCGTACTATTAAATTATGTAACAACACATGTTGATATACATATATGTATATACTATAAACTGCGGTGGTAACGGCTTGGAAAATTTGTACATTTTTTGGCTTCTTTACATTACATTGTTTTAAGTAAATGTAATTAACAATTTGGCACTTATTCTTTGGTGCTGATAGACCATGGTTTTTAATACCCTAAAAATATTATTATAGACATGGCCATGAAATAAAACATGGTAGAATATAATGAGGAGCAGCACAAAATCCAACTCTGCAGGTAGCGATTTATTCCGCCAGATATATAACTGGAAAACGAGAAATAAGAATGAAATGAAATGTAATGATTATTTCGCCAAAAATCGAATAGGGAATGATGTTAGTGATAATCACAGTACGTCTACATTGTAGCGGATTTCGTTAACCCGGTGTATATGCCGGCCAAATAAATCCTCATTAAGTTGTTTTTGTTGTAACAGTTTGGATGTCTCGTTTTCCCTGAAATGATTCAACGATGTTAGCTTTTTATTTGAACATGTGCCTACTATTGGTTTGGGGATGCGGGGTTGAATGTGAGAGGGTGACTTTGGAATTGACACTGTTTTAACGAAATCCGATACAATGTAAACGAATGTAATTTTTTTTTACTATGATAACAAATATTACTTTACGATACCGAAACTTCGTAAAAATGAGTAGATTATTGCAGAAACAGACCAAATGTTTGGCATGATTTTCTCACCTAGGTTTTATCTCATCGGATTCGGTGCTGGTTATTTCATTATGATGGGGAAGCGTGGTATCGTATTCGTCACATGCAATCGTGTTAACCTCACTGATCTCTTGAAGGAATAGCTCGCATAGTTTTCTAGACTTTACACATCTTCCAGTAACTTTCACGATACATTTACAATTTTTTCGAACACCCAAGTATCCGTGTGTCTCACGGTGTGCAAAGATCGATATTAGGATTGTAAAAATCAATAATTTAATTATCATTTTAGTTAGATCTGTAAGAAAAAGAATGAATGAAATTAAATTAAAACAAATATAATTTAAAAAATAAAATTAGGTGTATGTTAAATTTTTTTTATTTGGTCTGTTCCCGTACTGCAAGAATCTACTACTTTTTACTACGATAACGAATTTTCCTTTATGATATCGAAGAAAATAGTAAAATCGAGTAAATTCTTGCAGTACGGGAACAGACCAATTGCCTCTTCATTGGATTATCCATGTGTTTCTAATATTTTCAAAAAAAAAAAAAATACTTTTGACAACATTCAGTTTTCAAAATTTTAATGTCTTCTTAAATATCTTCCTTCCAAATGTAGGCATATCATGTATTCAGTGGCAAAAATTGCTAAATAATTTATATTTATAAATATTTTGAAGTTCCCTGCCTCTAAAATAAATGTATTGACTATAGGCAAAAGCCACTCATCAGTTACAGTACAAAAATATTTTGTAAATTATTTTTCATCTAAATCTTCAATTATATATTTGCAAAGTTACAAACCTTAACAAGCATTGGTATTGATTTACCAGCCCATTGAAAATCTTGAAAAATTTAAATCGAGAATGGTGGGTGGGGGTTTCCCTTAAGCCTAAAAATAAATAAAATAACAGCTATAAGGGAATTAACTAAAAACTATAATTTTCATAATGTAAACCTAAATATTGCAGTGCCCCTAATACAAAATTTGAATTAATTAGAATTATAATGCGAAATTTACCTGCATATGGAAAAAAACCTGTTGGTGTATGTAATCAAAGAATCAATGTTGTAATTCTTATTAGTGAGTGTGCCTAAGGCTATATGCAGAAGTCCGAAATGCACGTTCGATTTTGGGAGTACGCCTGTGTGTATAAAAAATAAATAGTCTATTTTTATTTTCTGAATCCTTATTTTTATTTTCCATTAAAAAATATGGAAAAGTACATTGTTTGTTACTACACACATCGGATGTATGCATGTAATGTTATACCATGTTCGCTATCAGAATGAATGATGTCAGAATTTACTTTTTCAAACTTGTTGTTTTTTCTTTTATGACGAAATTTTAACTTATTTGTGTGCGTTACCAGGTCAGTAGTCACACGGGCAAATTTTGTGGTAAAGTAAATTGAGTTTATGGGCGAAAGAGGTGAGAGGAATAAAAGGGGGTACATACATACTTGTACTCCGCAATTCTTTTTTGTTTCGTTATTCGTTGTATACAACTGAAGTTGGCTGCAGAAAAGTTTTGCATTTTCTTTGTTTTCTGTCGGCAAACAAA
Source organism: Musca vetustissima (assembly GCF_032173495.1). NCBI lineage: Eukaryota > Metazoa > Arthropoda > Insecta > Diptera > Muscidae > Musca > Musca vetustissima. Next base: position 23,546 of record NW_026886475.1, on the reverse strand, counting down.
CGCCAAGGCAGTTAATAAAATTAAAACCTTTTGCGAGGAAAAAAACATTTTTTTAATTTTCATGAACAATGGTCAAACGAGAAAATGAGTGTGTGGAAGAATAAGAAAATTCATAAATTTGATGCAAGGGTCATTTGCGTGTCTAAACAACAATGCAATTTTTAAAGAAATTGAGAAGAAAATTTGCCATGAAATTTTGCACGTGTGACTACTGACCAGTGAAAATAAATATATAAAATTATTATCTATCTCCTGAATATACTATGAACCCATAGCTATTTACCTTTTCATGGTTTCATTGTTTATATATATATGTTTGAGGATTGCTATTTTGACAACCCCGGAATTTGTCCAATATGTAATTGAAGAAATTCCTAACTCAAGGGTTCGGCTTGAGTATGTCACTTGTACTTACTCCGTGGGTAATGATGACTTTTGTTCCAAAGGGGCACTCACAATGTTTGATTTGTCCCAGGGTGCAAGCAATTCTTCCTCCAGAGGCAGCGACAATTGCCAATATTTGGCCCAATATTCAACAAGCTTCCTCAGAGTAAGCGTATGGATGTGTGTAATTTTTTCTCCAACGGCAGGGAAAGTTGTTTGTTTCAGCAGCAAAGGTTTCCTCTTCGTTGGCCTTCCACTTTAAATTTTCCACATAATTGCCTTAATGGGTAAGGCTTTATTAATCCACAATATAATTTTGTTTCAGGAAACAATTTATCATTTGCTCACGAGCAAGATATATTAATTAATTTTTGTTTATTTAAATACAATTTATTTAATTATTTGCACTTTGCAATAATTCCGCTCAACAAGTGTGTTGGGTATTTTTTACTTTATATTTTGCCACTTTACCGTCACCAATAGATTTCAATAAAACAAACGTCTTTTCTCTTCAGCAGTTTCAAATATTAATGTTTTATTGTTTCAATATTCTGGTATACCAACCAGGATAGCGGGACAATATTATTTACATTGCCCAGCGGCAGAACGATCGAAATGTATGTACGTATGTACATACATTCCTCTGTTTGATCGTTCGACTGTTGTTGCGTGTAAACAACAATAAGTGTTATTCTCTTTGTGCGGCGAATTCAAGTACATCACACAAAGAGGAATAACAAAAAGGGCATTAGGGCGGCTCTCGTTTGGTGCAAACATATTATTAAATAGCATTACAAACAATCGTGAAAATAAATTAATATACTTTACACTAATTTAAGTATTTTTTAAATAAAAAATGTTACACAATTTTATGAATAAAATTAAATGACCCTTGAGCCAGAAAATATTAAATAAATTTATTAAGAATAATTAAAGGGATTTAACAATATATATATATAAACATAAATAATTATGAATGGCTAAATTCTATTACTGAATTCCAATACAGTCGAATTCGGATAATCGAACGCCGGTTTGTCAAAAAAATCGGTTAATTGAAGCCAAAAATTATAAACTAATATTTCGGATGAATTTTCAAACACTTTACTTCGCTTAAATGAAAACCCTTATAATTGAAAATCCGTATAAGAGAAATACATTTTTGTTGGAAAAACACAAAGATATATGGAACAAGCACCGTTACAAAAGTTATATTTTTTTAAACTTTTGTAACTGCGACGAAATTCATTAAATTGTTGTAATTGCAATCTCTAAAATTAATCTGCACATACTACAACTATGCAAAAGCAAATGGTCTGTTCCCGTACTGCAAGAATCTACTAGATTTTACTATTTTCTTCGATAACATAAAGGAAAATTAGATATCGTAGTAAAAAATAGTAAATTCTTGCAGTACGGGAACAGACCAAAAATGTCAACAGAAAAAATTTTAATTCTTACTCAATTGATTTCATTATTTATAATTTCACAGTTTTTTATATATTGATTGAAAACTTCGTTTAAGCGCAACGTGTTTCGCTTATCCTAAGTCCCCTTAATTGAAAATTCTGCATAGGAGAAAAAAATTACTGAAATTATTTGTTTCGCTTAACCGAATTCGACAGTATATAGGCAATTTGCTCAAATTGGTTTGCTATGACACTGCAGTTCGAGCTATTGTCGCTAATCACAGGCACGTTGAGTTCTTCATTCATTTTTTTTTTTGTTCGCTAAAAGTTCTTAATCGAATATGATTATGGTTGAATGAACTAGAATGCATGAGGGCATGTGTGACAAACGGTAAGATGTTTTAAGCGACATGTACACTTGAACTTTTTTCAGGGTTAATCTATTTTATGAGGATTTTTTTGGCAAATATGTAATGGAATTGACAATTAAAACCCACTGGGTTAACTTAATCCGGAAACGTACTATTAGTGTTGATTCATGAACCGTTTTTGTTTAGCTCGTTTTTTTTCGGCTTGAGGTCATTGACAATTAAAATGGTTTTTAGTTTCCTTTTTTTAGTTTTGTTTGATGATCATCATCAGAAATCGACTTAAAAAACATAATTACATAAATATATTAACAAAATTACAAAATTGGTTTCTAGTTAAATTGGTATATTATCTAATTCTTCTTAATGAACCTTGTAAGGAGTTGTGTTGTTATATGTTAAAACCTTTTCCATTTCCTCTTGCCGACTTAAAGGTCATTTACATTGAACCGGATTTAGTTAACCGAGTGGGTTTAAATTTTCAATTCCTTTGTGTTTGCGCCAATGCGGGGTAAATGAAAAAAGGGGGAGAAACCAATATCACCACAAAATAAATAAGTAAAAACGCAATTAGTTTTTATGTATAAATATAAAGGCAGAAGCCGAGTTTTATTAATACTAATAGTAATGTGGATTTTGGTAAACAATATTACCTGTGTGCAACAATATGCGGGGAGCGCGAACTTAATGTCGACACGATACAAGAGCGGATCAATCAACAATAACAAAAAAAGGCAACGATCGGAATATGAAGTAAAGCGGCGGCTTTGGCGCAATTCGCCACTCGTTGAAATCTGTTGACATTTGACAGATTTCAACGATGCTCTAAATGAATAATTATGCGTTAACCCATTGTAACGTACGACAACAAAATATAATTTAATATCGAAATTATACATGCCGGCCACTTTACAACATATTGAGATGTTGTAACTAAATACAATATTTTTTTTTTTTAATTTTCTTTAATAATTCATTTTTTTTTTTAATTTAATTTTTTTTTCTTTCAAAACATTTTTTCAATTCAATTCATTTTTTTCTTTTTCAAAACATTTTGTAACGCTACACGTTACATATGCCCGACAAAACCCAACCAAATATGGTATAATGGGCTATCGGTAACCCTGGCGTCGCTTGCACCCGATGTGTTATGACCCTGGCATAGACTTCCGGCCCGAGTACCAAGGCCACCCGACCAGGCCTATTAAAATCAGGATCTGCCAAAGGAAGACCAAGAAAAGAGTCCTTAATGCGATCGGGAATCGCCGCTGTAGGCGTAAACGCATGGTCCAAATTGTTCACCACTGCTACAATTGATATGGACTGACTCCGGTCATAAATAGAGCTAAGGGTCAGCCTACATATGTGGCTACCATCGATTTGGGAAGTAGGGAGCCGAAGACTACGAACCAGAGAGGCACATATCTGACTCTGCCTACTACACTGGTCCAATACCGCCCGTACGACAGTGGGACGGCCGGACGAAGCCAATTTGACAATCAATGTCGGGGATAAACTTATTCCAGTCTGAAGGGACATAAAGCCTAAAAGACCTAGTTGTGTGCTGGACACATTTTCAGTCGGACGACTATACGGACTTGATCTCGGACGATTTCGGTAATCATTATGCGGACGACGCCGACGATTATTGTATGGTCTAGCCACGGTCTTCTTTTCGTCATGAAGAAGTGTGTGGTGCTCTTCATTGCATACAGCGCATTTTCTTTTGCTTTGGCAGTCCTTGGCATGGTGGGATTTAGCAAGACACCGTATGCAGTCATTATATTTTAGAACTATTCTTCTTCGCATATCAGCATTCATAACCCGGAAGTCACTACATCTATCCAGCGGGTGCATGCGATCACAAAGGCGACATTTATGTGAGGCCGCAGATGAATCATCAAAGGTAGATTCGGACCTTGAATTTGAGGCCGACTCCTCCGAATGAGAAGTGGCAACCGGAGCCGCAGATGGATCCAAAGATCCGGACTCGGTTCGCGAGGTTTCAATAGGGGGGGTATACACAGGGACCGGAGCCGCAGATGAACCCACAGATATGGATTCGGACTCGGTTTGCATGGGTGTAACCGCAGATGCGAGGGCCGCAGATGAATCCATGGCAATAGACTCGGACCCAGGCTCTGAGATTTGTACAGCCGCTATTGTCTCAACTAGAGCTGCCTCCACTGCAGCCGATGACATTCCACCATGGGGTTTGCTCGGACGAGGTCCAACAGTCTCCGTACCGTCCTCAACGTTCAAAAGTTCTTCCTCAGTGTAGACTTTTGCGGACATACTATTTAATAAAAAGATAAAAAATTTAGTGGGACGCCGGAGTGTGGTCGGTTAAAACGACCAACTTGGTAATGGGCCGTCTTACAACGCCGTTTTCAGTTCGAATGTCGGCGACTCGAACGTGACCGTCAGAACCGGGATAAACATTTTCTATACGACCTAATTTCCATGAAGTCGGGGGTAGCTGATCATGACGAACAACGACAAGATCATCAGTAGCAATTTCGCGTTCTGGAAATTTCCACTTATATCTCATGTGTAATTGTTTTAAATATTCCTCTTTCCACCTCAAACTAAATTGGTGGGCGAGGGCCTGAACTTTCCTAAACCGATTAACTAAACTTAATGGTTGCTCCGTGATGAGAGGTTCAGGGGGTGCTAACAAAGGGGCACCAATCAAAAAATGACCTGGCGTCAACGCGAGTAAGTCATCTGGATTCTCCGACATAGGAGACAAGGGGCGAGAATTCAAACATGCCTCGATTCTGGCCAAAACTGTCGCTAATTCTTCAAACGTGAATTTTAGATTTCGAGCTTGCTTTTGAAAATGCATTTTGAAGCTTTTGACTCCAGCTTCCCATAGAGTCTGCGTAATTTTTGGTAGTCTTTGAAGACATAAAAATACCAAAAAAGGATCCCAATTTTCTGTACTAACATCATAGACAGACATTGACGATAGACATCCATTAATTCCACGTTGGATTGATTTTAATCCCGAACTAGACTCACTATAGAGTACAGGAATGTCAAATAACACTTTTAATTGATTATGAACAAGAATCCGAGGATTGTCATAAGTTTCAATAAGAGCCTTCCATGCGAGGGCGAAACTACGATTAATTAGGGGGAATTTTGACACAATATCGCGAGCTTCACCTGTCGTCTTCCGGACCAAATGACAAAGTCGTTCGACGTCACTTAGACGAGCATTGTTAATGTAAACAGCCGTAAACAAATCCCTAAATGTGGGCCAAGAGTGAAAATCACCTTCAAAAACATCAGTATCGCATGGGGGTAAAGCTAGGTTATGGACACTATCCAAATTAGGATGAGACTCTATATTACCAAGAGTCAAACTATTATTCCCCATCATAGAGGATATCTGAGTTCCGATCTGCGAACCATTTCCGCGAGAACTCTGAGTCGAATCATTCAAATCAATGCGCGTTTCTTGCGGGTTTCCTTTGGACGATTTGGGCGTTTCTATTAACGACACAACTGAACCATTAATGCTAGACGTAGTTGAAGACCTAGAAGACCCTTTAAGCTGGTCTAATTTTCGACTAATGTCCGACTGACAATCTATATAGACTTCAAATGTAGCATTATATTTTTGATCTACCGCATCTATGTCTTCCTTGCTCGTTTCTACTGACGTCATCATATAATCACAGCATTTACCAAACATTTGCTGTGCTCTTTCCCACAATTTTTCTATTCCACTAAGATGGAACTTCAACGAATATACATCTAGATCTGCATCACGCTTGGTATCAAATTTTGCTTTAAACTGAATGACAGCATCCGAAGCCCTGATAAACATGTCAATTGGCGTGAAGGACATTTTGGAGTTTTTTTTTTTTTTTTTCTCAAGTATATACTACAATAAGTACAAAGTAAAGCACTATTTGCTCTGATGAATTAGCTACAAACCAAAATTTTAACAAGCTCGACTGTAATTTTAAGCAAAATCTATCAACAAATTTCAGATATCCAACCAAAATTCTCCAAAAATCAAGAAAAACACCGAAAATTTTCGAAAAATCTAATAAAACCGCACAATAGGGCTAAAGAAATCGAAAACTTTTACGAAAAATTGCCTTGAACCTCTCACACAATAGCGAATTAGCGTGTTCGTAGCAACCAAATACAAATAAAATGTTAATCAGTGAAAATCAATAAATAAATAATATAAAATTCAATGTTTTTTTTTTCAAAAAATTTCAATAATAATATATAAATATTTCAAAATTTATATAAATTGTGTATAAAAACCGACTTATTTTTACAAAATCGTATTGTGGCGCACAAAAATTCAAAAAAGTTAAATTTTTTATTAATTTCTATCGAAATTAAAGCGATTTTATCGATTTTGCTATAAAATTTACCTACAATTTAGGCAACCCAACTACCAAATGTAGCGTGTTTATCAAAAAAAATCTTTTAATTTGCAAAATCAAATCAAAAATCTACAAATTAATTTAAAATTTTTGAATCTCAAACGAAAAATATCAATTTTAACACTTTTTATCTAAAAAGTCGTATTGACCGATCGTAGGGTGCACGCGTGATTTATTTTATCTAAAAACGTCGTTTTATAACACCCAATTGTCCAAAATTACAATCGAAGTTAAATTTGCAAAAAATTTTATATTATATGTTACAGTCGGTTTAACGTGGTTCACCTGTAACACAACGGACAATAGAAAATTCCAAACGTCTGTATGTTTACCAGTAGGCTAGCATACGTATGTGGGTATACACGCGTGTGTGTATCCTCAACAGACTGAACGACCAAGCAATGATAATTTGTGTGTATGACTACTGACCACTAAACAAACAAACAAACCAATGTAATTGAAATTACGTGTATTTTTAAGGGTGGGTAATATTAATTTTTTAATGCACAAAAAATACAAATTTGCAAAAAATTTAAGAATTTTAATTTTTCAATTAACCCAATCGATAGGGAATTTAATTTGCTTTAAAATAATACCCGACAACACTATTTTATTTTAATAAATAACCCGAAAAAATCACTTTTTTCAATAATTTTGGTTTATTTGTTTCACTTTTTTTTTCGATTGCCGTCGGCAAATTGCAATTTGCAATAACAAGACGGAGGGGAGCGGGGTACGCGACGCGTTGTAAGACGGCCACAGAAAACAAACAAACGACAATTTTTGTTGTTGTTTTACACAATTTTTGCCAGATTATTTCTTTTATAGAATTTTATTTTTTTTTTCTTCACCGGCACTTTTTCACTTTACGTACCTGGTTTTTTGATGTAAATTTGGTGGTGATGATGATGATGAAGTTGTTGTGATGTGGACTGTATTTTGCTGTCAGTGTAAAGAAAGAAAAAACATCCAATTACTTTCTTTCTTTACCGAAGGCTCGTTCGTAATCCGGCTCGAAGGACCAATGTTTGCGCCAATGCGGGGTAAATGAAAAAAGGGGGAGAAACCAATATCACCACAAAATAAATAAATAAAAACGCAATTAGTTTTTATGTATAAATATAAAGGCAGAAGCCGAGTTTTATTAATAATAATAGTAATGTGGATTTTGGTAAACAATATTACCTGTGTGCAACAATATGCGGGGAGCGCGAACTTAATGTCGACACGATACAAGAGCGGATCAATCAACAATAACAAAAAAAGGCAACGATCGGAATATGAAGTAAAGCGGCGGCTTTGGCGCAATTCGCCACTCGTTGAAATCTGTTGACATTTGACAGATTTCAACGATGCTCTAAATGAATAATTATGCGTTAACCCATTGTAACGTACGACAACAAAATATAATTTAATATCGAAATTATACACTTTGAATATATGCCAAATAAATCCTCATAAAGTAGGTTAACCCGGTAAAAAGTTCTAATGTAAATGCCGTATTATCGAATGAATGTTTTGTAATCCTACATAGGGGTATGTCATGGTATAATAATAAAAGGTAACAGCAAGTGTTGTTGTACAAAAAACGATACAACAACCACATGGAAATTGGTTGTTGTAAGTTCTACTAGTGTCAACTCATTTGACAGAAAAATGTAAACAAACAAACAAATTATCATCAAATTATTTTTATTTTGAAAATGGAATATTTTCGAATCCTCAAAATAAAAATTGAAAAACATGAATGAAAATCTATCAAATTTATATTTCTATCGCTTCCACATCTTTCCTTTAATTGAGCCATTGTCATATATATGTGTAACACATATGACAATGCTGGGAATAGCGAGTAATTCCTTCAAGAAAGATTTGCTTCCTCAAACTTTCCCAGCAGGCAGATTGAGTAAATTGAATACGGGAGCACATTTAATAAAGAACAATTTCAAATTGTATGCGTTTCCAATTTTCCTGTTGGTTGATTTTTAAAAACATAATTTGTCAAATTCATATTGACACTAGTATTACGTTGGAATAAAATCAGCTGGGATTTGCTGTTACCTTTTATAATTGTACCATGGGGGTATGTAAACTATTCGAGGCTTTAAAATGCCAATTTATGGTAACAAATTGTTTTTTTATCACGCAGTTAGAATCAATTTCAATTATTCCGGCATTTTTGATGGTGCTGAGGGTAGTTTCAGCTCCACATACCATTTATTTTGATGATGTTATTGATGACTCCAAACTGTCATTCCAGTTAAATACGTGGATCGCCTGAAGAACAAATAAGAAAATGAAATGCCCAATTAAAGGAAAAGTTATTTCAAAAATTAAGGAGGAAACACATTCGTGAATTCTGGCCTGGACTGCTAAGTTGGTTTCATATGAAATGTGAATTTATAAAAGAATTACTAGTATACGGCCGCTACTTCGTTTGCGAATGTGGGAATTATTTAAAAATCAATTTCGACCATAATTAAAATTGTAGTACCATTACCACATCTTAACACTACAACACTTCCAAAACTATTTACATACCTCAATTCTATACTCCAACAGTAATATGATAGTACGTTTATGTCCGGGGCCGGGGATTTATGTCCCTCAAATTTATTTAAGAAGGCAAGATTTGAAGCCACTCCATAGAAAAAATAGATTGTAATCTACAATATAAACAACATCACAAGGAGCCATGAGCTACATGTGGGAAACTTAAAATTAATTGCGACCAGGTCTTAATCTTTATTTTGCACTGACCTTAAACCGCCAATAACCCATGAATACACAAATTCATTAAAGTATAGTTCTTGACAAAAATAAATTAATAATTGTTCTTATTTATTTTTGTCAAAAACTTATTGTCAAATGACAATTTAATTTCTATAATAACAATGTTGTTTTTGTAAAATATTTGTTGTTGTATCTGATGCATACACCTTATTAAATACACCTTGTATATATATATATATATATATATTCTTTACCTTTGTATTTTTATGAGCAATGAATGTTTTGTTTTGTTGAATTCTCTACTCCTCGCCGTGGCTGTGGTGGATGGAGGCATGGTGCGGGGTGATCAATTTATTAACACGAGGGAGCGGGGTAAAGTGACAAGGGAATCTGCCAAGCACTTAATTGTGATTCGCGGCTAAAAACATTTTCAGCCGGTCATACGTTTATTTACTACGAACAAGGACAATACAACAAACAACTACATAGGATTGCCTTTTTATTGCATCTAGATAGTCGTAAAATTGTATACAATTATAAAGCTTATTGTAAACCTCACATATAACACGAAAGGGATCATTTAGAATTTGCTAAGGAATGTTTAAGTTGAATGTAGTTACGTGGAGGCACATTTAATTTTATTTCACCAACTAAAAAATTCGAAGCAATATTGCCTTTTAAAAGTTTAATATTATACCATTATGGACGTAATATGTTAGCTCTAATGGATTAGTTAATGTTGACTTGGATATTCTACAGGGGTAACAATATGGGATAACCTACGCGTTACAAATAATTCAAATAATCCTAAAATCAAATAATAATCAAATAATCATTTTCAATGTTACTTCTACTACCAGATTTTACTAATACACCATCTGGCCAAAATCGTTTAGTAAAAAGAATATTAAAGAAATTATTTGGAACAATAACTTTAAACGAGGAAATCTCTCGAAAAGCTGTAGTGTTAAGTTTAAAAACTTTGTATTCATTTACGTTAATGTCTTTTAATTAAGTATCCATATAATTAGTATTGTTACTTGGTGGCACCACAAAGGTTGAGTTTAACGCAATTAAATTGTCACCCTGAGCAACTACTAATGATTTTTTTCCTTTTTGGAGAATCAACTGCAAACTCAAAGTTATTACACGTTTTTTTTTTCAAAACTTCTAAGGCGCGAAATATACCGAGTAAACACCCTTTTTCAAGGCAACCATTGCAAGTTTAGCTTCCTTAAAGAGGCGATGAAAGTATAGTTCATTGGTTCTATACTCTACACATGCCCACCGCAATCCATTATTACGATCACTAATTTTATCGAAAAGTTTTCCATTGAAACCAACACACTTGAAATGACCATGCTTATCAAATAACCCACATGTTATAAGCCGCTCTGTTGTGCCTGTAATGGTTCAACCTTCGTATAAACAAGCCATTATTTTAAGTAAGTGTCTAAAAATGTGCATGGTATAATAATAGAAGGTAACAGCAAGTGTTGTTGTACAAAAAACGATACAACAACCACATGGAAATTTGTTGTTGTAAGTTCTACTAGTGTCAACTCATTTGACAGAAAAATGTAAACAAACAAACAAATTATCATCAAATTATTTTTATTTTGAAAATGAAATATTTTCGAATCCCCAAAATAAAAATTGAAAAACATGAATGAAAATCTTTCAAATTTATATTTCTATCGCGTCCACATCTTTCCTTTAAGTGTACCATTGCCACATATATGTATAACACATATGAAAATGCTGGGAATAGCGAGTTATTCCTTGAAGAAAGATTTGCTTCCTGAAACTTTCCTAGCAGGCAGATTGAGTAAATTGAATACGGGAGCACATTAATAAAGAACAAATTCAAATTGTATGCGTTCCCAATTTTCCTGTTGGGTGATTTTTAAAAACATAATTTGTCAAATTCATATTGACACTAGTATTACGTTGGAATCAAATCAGCTGGGATTTGCTGTTACCTTTTATAATTGTACCATGAAAAATGTGCTACATAAAAAATAGTAAAGCAGCCCAATCGTCAAAAATAATTCCGTGCGGAATTTCTTTCTTCTTTTCCGCAATCGTACAGAAAATTCCGCGCAGAATTTACTTTTTTTTACATCTTATATTTTGATACTATTTTTATGCAAGTCACATTCGCTCAGTTCGGATGCCGAGAGGTCTTTCCAGTGCTACGGTCGTCGATGTGATCTCGACGCTACATTTGCTCACCGCGATTCACTTGAAATCTCGCTATGGTTGATTTGTTTTCTAATTCTAATCGGTATCACGCCAACAGTATAATTTTTCAAATATAAATCGAAATAGAAACTAATAAATTAATTCTTTGTAGATCGAAGACAAATAAATCCCAAATCCAGCATTTAGTATCTGTGATGGAATTACATCCTTACATTGCACAAGGATTCTAAAAAGGGAGCAAATAGTCCCTTACTCGGTTTTGAAAAAAAAAAAAACGGAAAATGAGCTCAATTCGATGAGACCACCAAATATGTGCATCGCCGAATGGAAAAAGGTTTAGCACTAATTTTTTAACATTCATTTGCATAAAATAATCCATCCATTCTTCAAAATTACTTAAAATTGGTTTGGGCTGACCAAAAAAATTTGGTAAAATATTTTCAACTTTATTTGGTAAGTCAATGAGATTCGAAAAGAAACAAAACTTTACCTTCAGAAGTGCGTGCGAGAATGCAATTTTAACCAACGAGAATTAGAAAGCAAATCAACCATAGCGAGATTTCAAGTGAATCGCGGTGAGAAAATGTAGCGTCGAGATCACATCGACGACCGTAGCACTGGAAAGACCTCTCGGCATCCGAATTGAGCGAATGTGACTTGCATAAAAATAGTATCAAAATATAAGATCTAAAAAAAAAGTAAATTCCGCGCGGAATTTTCTGTACGATTGCGGAAAAGAAGAAAGAAATTCCGCACGGATTTTTTTTTTTTTTTTGACGATTGGACTGCTTAACTGTTTTTTTGTGTAACACATTTTTAGACACTTACTTAAAATAATGGCTTGTTTATACGAAGATTGAACCATTACAAGCACAACTGAGCGGCTTATAAAATTTTTGGTTATGTGATAAACATGCTTATTTCAAGTGTGCTGGTTTCAATGGAAGAGTTTTCGATAAAAATATTGATCGTAATAATGGATTGCGGTGGGCATGTGTAGAGTATAGAAACTATGAACTATACTTTTATCGCCTCTGTAAGGAAGCTAAACTTGAAATGGTTGCCTTGAAAAGGGGTGTTTACTCGGTTTATTCTCGCCTTGGAAGTTTTGAAAAAATGTGTAATAACTTTGAGTTTGCAGTTGATTATCCAAAAAGGAAAAAATCATTAGTAGTTGCTCAGGGTGACAATTTAATTACGTTAAACTCAACCTTTCTGGTGCCACCAAGCTACAATTATAATTGTATAGATACTAAATTAAAAGACATTAACGTAAATGAATACAAAGTTTTTAAATTTAACACTGCAGCTTTGCGAGAGATTTCCTCGTTTAAGGTTATTGTTCCAAATAACTTCTTGTTAGTAAACGATTTTGGCCAGATGGTGTATTAGTAAAATCTGGTAGTAGAAGTAACATTGAAAATTATAGAGGAATTGCTAAATTAAGTGCTAGCCCAAGTTATTTGAATTACTTGTAACGCGTAGGTTATCCCATATTGTTACCCCTGTAGAATATCCAAGTCAACATTAACTAATCCATTAGAGCTAACATATTACGTCCATAATGGTATAATACTAAACTTTTAAAAGGCAATATTGCTTCGAGTTTTTTACTTGGTGAAATAAAATTAAATGTGCCTCCACGTAACTACATTCAACTTAAACATTCCTTAGCAAATTCTAAATGATCCCTTTCGTGTTATATGTGAGGTTTACAATAAGCTTTATAATTGTATACAATTTTACGACTATGTATGTATTTGTTTGTTGTATTGTCCTTGTTCGTAGTAAATAAATGGATGACCGGCTGAAAATGTTTGTAGCCGCGAATCACAATTAACTGCTTTGCAGAATCCCTTGTCGCTTTACCCCGCTCCCTCGTGTTAATAAATTGATCACCCTGCACCATGCCTCCATTCACCACAGGAGTAGAGCAATCTACAACAAAACATTCATTACTCACAAAAAAGACAAAGATAACAGGTAAAGAATATATATATATAAACAAGGTGTATGCATCAGATACAACAACAAATATTTTACAAAAACAACATTGTTATTATAGAAATTAAATTGTCATTTGACAATAAGTTTTTGACAAAAATAAATAAGAACAATTATTAATTTATTTTTGTCAAGAACTATTCTTTAATGAATATGTGTATTCATGGGTTATTGGCGGTTTTAGGTCAGTGCAAAATAAAGATTAGACCTGGTCGCGATTAATTTTAAGTTTCCCACATGTAGCCCATGGCTCCTTGTGATGTTGTTTATATTGTGGATTACAATCTATTTTTTCTATGGAGTGGCTTCAAATCTTGCCTTCTTAAAGAAAATTGAAGGACATAAATCCCCGGCCAAAGACTGAATCATGGAAATTGTGTTGACCGTATAATATCTATCCATAGGCGTATTTAACCTCCGCCGAGAATTGTGACTGGCACCAAGGGACCGATTCCAATATAGGCTAACATAATCTCCTCGATTTTATGAGTAGCTGGGATTTCTGGACAGATTTACACACATAACATAAAATATGTGGACCAATCGGCGAACGGGGTTATAACTGAGCCTAGGTTTCCTTTGCGTACACCTCTATGAATGTGGTTTTCTTGAATTTTTATTATTAAAGAAGCCTAAATTTAAAGAAATCGAAATGTAATATTGAACATTTTTTTGACAATTTGCTTTACAAACAGATTTTTAAAATGAAAATAGATGACACTTAGAAAATATTAACACATTGAGTACCACCATAAAAACGGCTTAAAATAGAATGATGAAATTTGGGATGAGGGTCACTCTTTGTCCAAAGGTGTCAGATAAGGCCAGGTTTTTAGAAATTCGTACTAGAACGGCACGGCAAATGTACCAAAAAGTACTAAATGTGGTACCATTTGTAGTTGACGATGGTACCACATGATGAAGTTTAGAATAGATGTAGCAAAGGGTTTTTTTTTGGCATTCGAACGATAAATATCAGAAAAGTACTAAAATGTATTAAATTTTAGTACAATTTTGTAGGATGTGATTTCGGATAGAGCTAAAAACATGAAATTTGGAATGCAATTTATGGTTGAGAAGTAGGGTCGATATAAGGAGATGGTTTTGCAAGCGTATGCTAATGTATACGAAAAGTACAAAACTGTACTAAATTTCGTACAATTTGATGTTGAAGAGACGGATGGAGCTGGAATCCTGAAATTTGGATACCTATATGTAGGTAGTTTTGGAAATATGTACTTATGAGTACGAAATGTACTCAATGCTACTATATTTGGTACAATTTGTATTTGGGTGAACCGATCGCTCGAGATGGAACACTGAATTTTTTAAATAAGATTACTACTGCATTGCACAATTGATGTATGCTGGCAGTTTGTACTAAATTTAGTACAATTTGAATTTTGGGGTGTAGAATTGACACATGTAGGTTGTTTTTGGAAATTTGTACTTATTTGTACGAAAAGTAATAAATTTGATACAACTTGGATTTAGGTGAACCAATAGATCTGGAATACTAAATATTTGGAATTAAAATGGCATTTTTCGTGTGGCAATATACCCCCTACCTCTCTAAAAGAGAGTTCGCCAAGTATCCCCTCCCCTTTTTTCTCCCCTTTTAGTCCCCAACGCGCTTAGGGATAGTTAAAAAATGGCATATAAATGCCATACAACTTTTTACCGAGTTGATCTGCTCTATGAGGATTTATTTGACATGTATACAATGGCACTGACAATTGAAGCCCACTGAGTTAACGAAATCCGGTGCAATGTAAATATTCACTCTTAACCCGTGAAGAACGAAATTAGAACCTCACAACATTGAAAAACTTACAAAGCAGAAGAAAACGAAAATTGATTAAAAAAGAAAAGAAAACCCTGACTAAATTTATCAGTTTAGCAAGGTAAACTAATTAATATAATTATGGCTCCCCAGCCATAGCATAGACAAAAATGATTTAAATACAATGAACCAACAAATAGCAATACGACTAATTATTAGATATATATGTATATATATACATATACGAGTATCTCTATCTACTGAGATGCTCAATGCAACGCAGCAGAAAAGAGTGGCCAGAGGAATTAAAATTACGCAGGTCCAGGGGCAATAAATTCCATAACCTAGATCCTCTCACAACAAACGACTTCTCACCTATAGACGACGAAAACCTTGGATAAAGTAGCAGAGGATTCAATGAACACTACAACAATCAGATCTCTCTCGCTTGTATTCAACAAATTGGTGTCTCCCCATCAAATATGATGACAACAACTTGCACTCCGACGGAGAAAACCCAAACTTGAACTCCAACTTCTCAAGCAACATAGTATGATCTATCGAATCAAATGCCTTTGATAAATCGAGGCCAACAAGCATCAATAACACCATCGAAATAAATGGTATGTGGAGCTGAAACTACCCTCAGCAGTATCAAAAATGCCGGAATAATTGAAATTGATTCTAACTGCGTGATAAAAAAAACAATATGTTACCATAAATTGGAATTTTAAAGCCTCGAATAGTTTACATACCCCCTATGTAAGATTACAAAACATTCATTCGATAAGTCGGCAAGAGGAAATTGAAAGGGTTTTAACATATAATAACACAACTCCTTACAAGCTTCATTAAGAAGAATTAGATAATATACAAAAACTGTTTAATTTAGATATGTATAATTTTATAAGAAGAATGCTTAATATCAGTGACAAGAAATTTCACCACAAAAACCAAATAAAAATCAGACAAATATTAAAAATGGATGACATTCCGAATAAAACAATTGAAGATTTAAAAAAACATGTAAAAATGAATACAACTGCTATGGATAGACAAAAACCTGATACAATATACAAATATGTACGTGGTTTATCGGAACGTTTCACAAATTCAAATCTATATGACAATGAACATTACAGACATGCTTTAAAAAGTAGTAATACAAAGAACAACTTCTTCAGTCGGACAAAATCCAAAACCCTCCAGACGAGCAATCTAATTTAGTTTATAAAATCAAAGGCAATGGTGACAAGGTTAAAAACAAGAATAAGTGACCACAGATCTGAACATAAAAATAAAAACAAACTATTAGAACAGAAAACACCCTTTGCAGCACACTGTTCTCAAACTGGACATACCCCTAACTTTGAAGAAGTTAACATTTAACCACGCGAGGCAAACTACAAAAGAATGTTTATGTTAGAAATGTTGCACTTTGTAAATCTCCTTGCCGAAAACCAAATGAAGTTTAAGACAGAAACGGAACACTATGCACAAATATACAGGAGCATTATAGAAAAAAGCGCGAATAAAAAGATTCAATGAATGCTGAAGTTTAATAGTGTTAATAAGAAACATAAAATGTAACTAGAAACCAATTTTGTTAATATATTTATGTAATTATGTTTTTTTAAGTCAATTCCTGATGATGATCATCAAACAAAACTAAATAAAAAAGGAAACTAAAAACCATTTTAATTGTCAATGACATCAAGCCGAAAAAAACGAGCTAAACTAAAACGGTTGCATGAATCAACACTAAAACATCTTACCTTACGTCACACTTGTCCTCATGCATGAATGAAAAACTCAACGTGTCAATGCACTATAGGCCACATGACCGTGGACAATTCATAGCGCCAACAAAATAATCGTATTCGTCATGAAATTTGGCCCAACTGATTTTTTTGTTAGTTGAATTGTTATTGTTGAATTTGGAAGAAATCAGTTCAGATTTGGTCATTGACCTATAGTGCAATGAGTAACGACAACAATAGCTCGAACTGAACTTGGCAGTGTCATAGCAAACCAATTTGAGCAGTGCAAATTGCCTACATACATATTGGAATTCAGAACAAGAATTTAGCCATTAATAATTATTTATTTATGTTTGTTTTTATAAAAAAAAAACAAAGAAAACATGAAAAGGTAAATAGCTATGGGTTCTTAGTATATTCAGGAGAAAGATAAGTTGAAAATTCGACGTAATAGAAGAAAAAGCAAATTCTGACATAAAAAATTATATTCATTCATGTGGGTAATTCTGATAGCGATCATGGTATAACATTACATACATACATCCGATGTGTGTGTGTGTAGTAACAAACAATGTACTTTTCCACATTGTTTAATGGAAAATAAAAACAAGGATTCAGAAAATAAAAGTAGTCTATTAATTTTTTATACACACAGGTGTACTCCCAAAATCGAGCATTTCGGACTTCTGCATATAGCCTTAGGCACACTCACTAATAAGAATTACAACATTGATTCTTTGATTACATACACCAAAAAGTTTTTTTTTCAGTATGCAGATAAATTTCGCATTTTAATTCAAATTTTGTATTAGGGGCACTGCAATATTTAGGTTTACATTAGGAAAATTATAGTTTTTAGTTAATCCACTTATAGCTGTTATTTTATTTATTTTTAGGCTTAAGGGAAACCCCCACCTCCCCCACCCTCCATTCTCGATTTTAATTTTTCAAGATTTTCAATGGGCTGGTAAATCAATACCAATGCTTCTTAAGGTTTGTAACTTTGCAAATATATAATTGAAGATTTAGATGAAAAATAATTTACAAAATATTTTTGTTATTGTTTTTTTTTTTTGTAATTAAAGAAAAGTCCTTATTTTTGATGGCGGGCATGATAACTCCTCACTGGAACATCGGAATCCGAAAATTCCAACGGTGTTAGAAAGAGTACATGTCTGGCTCTCGTATGAAAATCGCCGATTTTTGACGAAAAACCAAGTTAAAAAATAAGGAAGATCTTCACCGATTGGCTTTATCCTAGTTCATACGATAGCTATACACTCACAGAGAAACGTGTAAAAATTTGAAATCGATTGTGTTATTAGTTTTTGAGTTATTGTGCCCGCCATTCGCAAACTAATGTTTAGAGAAAACGCGTTTAAAGTTTGAGAAGCCCTTCAGCCGTCACATGATGCTGACACAATATATCGGCTATATCTTCAAGAGTTCTTGAGATTTTAACTTGAAATTGAAATTGTGTAGGGACATTCATTAATTAGTGTAGATTCGAATTATACAAAAATAAAATTTTGACACCGAGAGGGGGGGGGGGGGGGGTCGCCTTAAGTTTTAATATTGTGTTGTAGTATAGTTCAGTTGCTTTGTGTTATTTATTAATATTTGTAACTTTATGTATGTGTGTAGTTTGTTTTTACGTACAATTCTATTTATTTGTGTAAACTTAATTTGTATTTTTCTTGCGACGTACGATTGTGCTTTTTCAATTGCCAAAAATGAACTGATCTTTCCAAAAAATATGCAACGCAACCGTCAAAAATATCATTTGTTTTGTTTTGTTTTAGTCACCGCCAACCACCACTTTTTGCCGCAGTTGTTATTTTTGTTTTTTACGCCGTTCATGTTTATGCGAACGCCGTTCATGACGTAAACAGACAGTCATGGTACAATTATAAAAGGTAGCAGCAAATCCCAGGTGATTTGATTCCAACGCAAACCTTGTGTCAATATGAATATGACAAATTAAGTTTTTAAAAATCACCCAAAAGTATTTAATTTTGTATGTATTTTGTTTACATTTTTTCTATCAAATGATGTTGACACTAGTAAAACGTACAACAACAAATTTCCATGTGGTTGTTGTATCGTTTGTTGTACAACAACACTTGCTGTTACCTTCTATTATTATACCATGACAGACAGTATTCACCTATCAAAATTTAAATGAAAATATCTTCCTTCGAAATGTACGCATAACATGTGTTCTGTGGCAAAAATTGCTAAATAATTTATGTTTATAAATATTTTGAGGTTCCCTGTCTCTAAAACTTATTAATGTAAGTTGTAACAACCATGATTAAATCTTGAGCGCAATGTTCAGCTTTAGAAAATATGTTTTGTTTAATTTATTAAAAATATGCAATCGACATACATAAAATTTTATGGAATTTATTTTTCATTTTATTTAAAATTGATAGATGAGTTCCAAATTAAAAAGTGTTGCCATTATCTATTTCTCAAATTAATATGAAAAATAAATTCCATAAAATTTTATGTATGTCGATTGGCATAAATTAAACAAAATAAATTTTCTAAAGCTGAACATTGCTCTCAAGATTTAACCATGGTTTTTTCACCAAAGACGTAGAAATCGTAAAGACTCGACAAAATAGTGTATGAAAAACTATCCAGAAGGAATCAGGCATAACAGAGGCATGTTAAGAATAAAACTGCCAATACGCGATAATGTGTGTATAAAATGTAAATAAAATCACAGGTCTGCACACAAAATATATTTTATAAGCTTAAGATATAGCACTAAAAAGTTTAATATTGTTCTCTCTGTTGTTACTAAATGGCTCTCTATATATTGTAAAACTCAAAATTGTATTAAGGTATTTTTTATTTCACATATAATGTGGCCAAAATTGTCCTGCCAAGGTCACCAAATGTCCTTAATGGGCTCGTCAATACGAATCTATTGGTATATGACACTATAGGTGTCCCATGTCTCTAACACTGAGAGTTTTTTGTTCAAAATTTCAAAAATAACTGATACTGTCGGTTTCTGATATAACGAATTTACAGCGTTGCCACAGTCACTGTGACTGTCAATACTCTTGGACTCAGCATGCTAATCATTCACGGTGAATGTCACCATCAAATCTCAGCTGAATCAAAACAGTTCATGTTCAGCAGGTTTTCAGTTCTTCCATGTATATTTCTATACAAAACAAATATTGTGGCTATTATGCATTACACTCATTCGTAAACAATGGGGTTTTCGATCATTTCGTTTCGGGCTCCTATTTTATGTTATTTTCTACTGTCTCCTCATATTGGAACGTTTTTTAATTTTAATTGGGACAAAACGACTATCATACGCCTGTCAATTCCAATTGGATATTTTCTCTTTTCAAAAGAATGTTGAAATTTTTAAGGCAAAGTGGACAAGTTGTTTTCATTTCTTCCATGCCTCTTTCTATACAACGCAAATGTTGTGGCTAGTATGGGTCATTTCCTTTCGGGTTCTTATTTTATTAGTTATTCTCCACTGTCTCATCCTATTTGTAGCAGGCGGAACGTTTTTTATTTTGGTTGGTTTACACGACCATCATACACCTGCCAATCCAATTGGATATTTTCTCTTTTTTTCAAAAGAATGTTGAAATTTTTAAGGCAAAGTAGAACATTTTTAAATGCCAAGGTAATGTGATTAGTATTCCAAACTTCTGCACTGTTTCCTAATTCTGAATGGTCGTCTTTAGGAACCCTGTTGTATTGTGCTGGGTAATGAATCTTGTGATCTCGATTCTGCAGTATCTGCTGTCTCCTTGGCATATTTCTATCAACAAAGTAAAGTGATACCAAAAAATTGTGAAACCAATACTAATTTCCTGCCCATATTAAACATACCCCGAAGGGATTATCCGCTGAAAACCGAAGTCCATTATCTCTTCAAACAATATGCCATTAGCGAAGATTTACTTACCTTTAGAGATGAATTGAGTGAAGAATTTTTACAGAACAATAAATTGGTCTTGGTTGATCATCATGTAAGTGCCTTGTGGAAAAATGCAGTAGCTATTTACGATCATCGTCCCAGAGATGTTATGGCAAAGGTGGCGGATGATTGTAATGTGAATTTACATGTTGTGGGCTCTTGTGCCACACTGATTAGTGAATTGTTTATACAAAACAAGTTCCTTGGAGAGGACGAGCAAATTGCATTGGAACTGTTACGTAGTACAATTGTTTTGGACACGGTAAATTTCTCTGCAGAAGCAGCAAGGGCAACACCAAAAGATATTGAAATATGTTCAATTTTAGAAGATTATCTTAAAGCAATGGACAATTCGTTGATAGCACGAAATGAATTATTTAATGATTTAGTCAGGGCCCGGTCAGATGTCAGTGCCCTGACACCAGCTCAGCTATTGAGAAAAGATCTTAAGCTACTTGCAAATGATAAGGCGGGGAAATTTAAAATTGCCTTGCCAGGATTTCCATTGCCGGTACAGAAATTTATTGAAAAACCAAATGCTGCCGAAGATCTCCAACAATTTGCCAAAGAAAATGCATGCGGTATTATTTTGTTAATGGGTATGTTTGTCGATGCCACAGATAACAGTGTACATCGTGAGGAACCTAATTTAGCATTGCATTTGCATCAGGATTGTACATTTATGCAGGGTGTATTTTATCGTCAGGATAATATTAAAGCAACACGAAAACATATTCTACCCATTGTTAAGAATATTTTGGATAATTTTAAAAATTGAAAAAACAAAATAAAATAATATAACAAAATTCTATGTCGAAAAATTGTTTTATAAAAACACTCTGGACAATTGCAGCTCCTTTGTGATTTTTCTACTAATCGAGTAGATACCCAGAATTCCAAAACAGGATATCTTAAAAAAATGATGTTAATACTGCTCATTGGCCTTGGAGGCTTTAGTATTGTCTGGTGAAAATAATAAATATATAAAAACAACGGCTTCTCAGAACATGAAACCAAAATGTTTTGTTATTTCAAAATTTATATTTATTATTTTGTTAAATAATAAAATACATTTCTGTTGATATTTTTTTTTTAATTCTTGTTTAAAAAGTATCAACTTCATTTTTTTCATTTATATAGTACAATATATATAATTTTACATTAAAATAAAAATCAATATGTATATTAAATAATAGAAACTCCATTATAAAATATATACTCAGGAAACCCCCATTTCTCGCCGTCTTATAATTGCGGTTCCCCTGCAACATCTTCACTTTCGCCCATATCATCATCGGCACATTCCAGCGTTAAATCTTCCAACATTTCAGCCAATGTAATACGCGGTACATTATCCTTAAAACCCAACGTATCGCCACCATCCACGGGCATTTGTTTCTTGGCATCACGATAAATATTCACTTGTTTACGATAATCCGGATCCTCTTCCAAATCTTCCAAGAATTCATGATAATCCGGTTTACTACGTTCATCGGTGGCCTCTTCAGCCAAATGGCGTAACTTCCACAAACGTTGATTGCTACGTGTATTACGATCTGTGTAGCATTTCTTAACCAACACCACATCGGGTATTTGCTCCGCATTCAGTTTATCATATTCCGTATCGTTGATATTTGCCTCACCCAAATTATAACCCATAACCGAATCACCAACTTTCAGTAAATGACCCAAATGACTACGTGTGTGTATGGGATTGTCGTTAATACCCAGTTCGGAGGCCCTTACAACCCATATATCACACAAAACATGCCGGAAAGACAACTGGCCCTGACCGGGATAATATTTACGGTCCTTGTCCATGATGATTTCCACATCCATTACAATATATTCCACAAGTTGTTTGGGGTTACAAATCGCCTCAAAGGGAGAACGGAAATAAGCCTGGCCAGATACTTCAGCAATTTGTGCAGTCATTGGATCAATCAAATGTATGCCACTGGTGACTTTATTGATCAAACAAATCGGTGATAGATTACCTAATTGATGGCGCAGAAGAATGTCTTCTTGTTCTCAGCTCTTTGGCGTACCTGCACCATACAACGCCAAAAATCTTTAGCTTCCGTACGATGACAATCATCGCACATTTGATTTTGTACCGTGAATTCGACAATGAACACTTGTTGCAGTACTGTTCCCCCGGATACTTCACCGTGTACGGTTAATTTTACCTTGATACGTTTCGAATGCGCCTCGGTCCAAACAAAACCAGCATCAACAAGTTTAACCTCCTTCAGGCCCTTGAGTTTTTTCAAACACAATGCCAATAGCTCACGTGATTCCAAGGCAGCTTGTATCCATTCTCCCGGTGGTTGCAAATATCGCTCACAGTTGCGACAGAAATGCAGAACAGCCTGCTTGGGTATGCCTTCCGTGATGTCAACATGATTTCGAAGGCAAGTGACGCACATATTTGATGGATTTGGTTGTATGGGAACACCACATTCACAACACAACACCATAGAGGTGGGTGTATTGTTGGCTGTGGAGCCGGTGGCATTAGCAC
>NW_026886474.1:35000-77340 GCF_032173495.1 Musca vetustissima | reverse complement strand
TCCCACAAACACATACACACACACATATTCGCCTACGCAAACAATGGCAAACTAACAGGCCGAACAAAAGATATCGCCAAACAATGCATGGGCAAAAACTGAAAAGTTTGCGCCTCACTGCTAATGAAAGAGAGTCAAATATTAAACAAAAAACGGAAAGCGTCTATGACAGGAACAACGACATTCGTAGCGATGTACTTTAGTGGCAGTTAGTTGTGTTAAAGAGGCCATATGAGTAGATTTACTTTGAGCAAAAGTGGCTCTTTATGGCAGTGGGGGGTGTTCTAACTCTTGCTCCTTATGTATGGGTATTCGGTGAACCAACAAATTTGTGGTTTTTTCTTCACTTTTTGGCAAAACAATAAACAAAGAGATAACGCACACATTCACGCAAAATTCACAATAAGCGACGTTGTCACTCAGAAACAATGGGTAAAAAAATCCATGACAGCAGCAGCCTGTCATATAATGGTTCTACAGTCGTTGTCATTCTTTGGTCCTGTTTTTGTTAATTTTTTGTTTGTTTTTGCTTTTGTTGCGAAAATTCTAAGGATATCCGAAAAATAAACAAAACTCTTCGAATTTGTGGTGGTAAAGGGGAAGGCTCGAATTCTGGTGATGACTTCATCAGTAACAACTTTTTATCGAAGTGTTTATCTTCGCTTATATATATATATATATATATATTCCTAAGCTTATTCCAATGCTATACCGAAGCGCCAGTCAAGTAAGTGCTTTAGATTCGACGATTTTTATATAATACATCCAAAGTTCACACGAGCTCCTGAAGTGTGGATTTTTTTTAAAGAATATTTCCAAAGTGTCGATTATTTGGAAAGTGGGACTGACTATACGATACCCTTCACCAACTTGGTTACAAACAAGAGATGGTACTAAGATTTTTATTATATTATTTTTTTATTATATATATATATATATATTATAGATAGACATAGTATTTTTGAATGTCCAAATTTAATTTTCTATTGATCTCAATCGGACAAACTTTGGAAGTTTTTTGCGCCATTTACATAAAATCCGACGAAAATATATATGGGAGCCATATTTAAAGTTTAACCAATTTCAACACAACTTCTAATACGTCATTGGAGGATTGTTGCACCATTTCCAGAAAAATGGGACGAACATTTATATAGAAGCTATATGTAAATCTGAACCGATTTCAACGAAACTCAGCACACACCATTCAAGCCTCTGTGAAATACGCTATGCACAATTTCGTGTAAATCGATAGGAGTATAGGGGCTTTGGTGCATCATTTACATGAAATCGGGCGAAAATATGGGTGAGAGCTTTATATAATTCAGAACCGATTTCAGCGAAACTTAACGCAAATAATTATAGGCTCAA
The DNA here is from genome assembly GCF_032173495.1 of Musca vetustissima. Lineage (NCBI taxonomy): Eukaryota > Metazoa > Arthropoda > Insecta > Diptera > Muscidae > Musca > Musca vetustissima. Next base: position 75,969 of record NW_026886474.1, on the reverse strand, counting down.
TACCGTATAGTATTTATAATTTATGCTTAATCGGACAAATATTGGGAGAGCTATATCTATATCTGAACCGATTTCATCGAAACTCAGAACACATCATTCAAGGTTTATAGTCACAATTATGTACGCTGAGCAAAATTTCGTGGAAATCGAAATAAATATAAGGGCTTTGGTGCACCATTTACATAAAATCGGACGAAACTATGTAAGGGAGCTACATCTAAATTTGAATCGATTTTAATCATAAATGCGACATGTTTATTGTTTTTAATTTTAAATCAACAGACGGACGGACATGCATAAATCGACTCAGAATGTGATTCCATACATATTCCCAAAAAGAACCATGGATCTATATCGTTTTTTATACCCTTCACCACACTGTGGTACAGGGTATTATGTCTTTGTGCATATGTTTGTAACAGGCAAAAGGAAACGAGATAGACACATGGTTCCTTTTGAGAATATGCGTAGAATCACTTTCTAAGTCGATGTATGCATGTCCGTCCGTCTGTCCATGTTAAATTGTAAACAAAGTACAGGTCCCATTTATGATCCGAATTTCATGAAATTGAACATAGGTCACTTATTCGGTCCAAGGACGAACCCTATTGAAATTGGGAAAAATCGGTTCAGATTTTGATATAGCTCCCATATATATATTTAACCGATTTAATGTAAACGGCCCCTATATATCTTTCGATTTGCACGAAATTTGGCATAGCCTAATCATTTAGGCCTAGATTGATGTCTGCCAAGTTTCGTGAAAATCGGTCCAGATTTAGATATAGCTCCCATATATAGTTTCGTCCGATTTCATGTAAATGGTACTCCAAATGCCCTATATATCTTTCAATTTGGCATAACGTACAGAATTGAGTCTGAAGTGATGTCTGCCAAGTTTCGAGAAAATCGGTCCAGATTTAGATATAGCTCCCATATATAGTTTCGTCCGATTTCATGTAAATGGGGCCCCAGTGACCGTGTATGTCATTTGATTTGCACGAAATTTGGCATAACGTACTGAATTGAGTCTAGAATGATGTCTGCCAAGTTTCGTGAAAATCGGTCAAGATTTAGATATAGCTCATATATATAGTTTCGTCCGATTTCATGTAAATGGTGCACCAAAGTCCCTATATATCCTTCGATTTGCTCGAAATTTGGCATAGCGTACGGAATTGCGGACAAACTTTGGAAGTTTTTTGCGCCATTTACATAAAATCCGACGAAAATATATATGGGAGCCATATTTAAAGTTTAACCAATTTCAACACAACTTCTAATACGTCATTGGGGGATTGTTGCACCATTTCCAGAAAAATGTGCTAAGTTTCATGAAAATCGGTTTAGATTTAGATACAGCTCCCATATATATACTTTCGCCCGATTTTTGGTAAATGATGCACAAAAGTCCCTTGAAATCTTTTCATTTGCACAAATTTCGGCATAGCGCACTGAATAAAGTCTAGAATGGCGTGTGCTAACTTTCGTGAAAATCGGTTCAGATTTAGATATAGCTCTAATATACATTTTCGTCCTATTTTAATTAATTGGTGCATCAAAGTCCCTATATATTTTTCGATTTGCACGAATTTTGGTATAGGGTACTGAATTAAGTCTGCAATAATGGTGCTAAGCTTTGTGAAAAGATTCATATCTAGGTCGATTGACACAACGTCCTGAAGTAATATAAATTAGTCTATGGCAAGTTTCCCTGAAATCGGTGCATTTCTAGATATATATCAAACACGCGACGTCTGTTAGGATACATATGTAGAATATACCCAAAGTGGTGAAGACTATAATATAGTCGGCATATTTTTTGTTTGGTGCATTCAGTTGTGAGATACAGGGTGTTAAAAATAGAAATATAAAATAAATAAAATCGGAGAAATGATCGCGTTTAACCGACATGTTAGCAGTCGTAACATCGCCCAGGAGGCTGTCTCAAAGTCGTTTGCAATTTTGAAAACTCTTCCGATATGGAGAAGCCTTTATTATTAATTAAATTCACAACTACAATGCATTTACTCCTTGCTTACTGTAAATATCCCTCAAGCGAATTTGAAAATAACAAAAACCACAACAGCAACTCTGATAAATATATTTGAAAAATTCAAATGAAACTGCAAAACAAATAGCATTGCCCTCACGAAATGAAAGGAAAACGACAACAACAAAAAGAGGAATATGACAAGGCAACCACAACTTGTGTTTGGTTAACAATTAATATGGCTTCCAGAACAAATACAATTTAAAACCTGTTAAGACATTTGCACAACATACCATACCACTACAAGAACAAGAAAAAACATGCACACACACAAAAGAAATAAACGAAAGAAAACAACTACAAAAACATCCTGGAAGTTGTTGTAGGAAATGTGCAAATGAATGACTAAAATTGAAATGATTTCCGTTTTTGAACGACAGAAATTGAATTGAATTTCATTGTCGGCTTGGAACAACAGAGAAAATGAGTAGAAGGGAGAGGGAGAGAGAAATAGAGAGGGAGCAAGGTACTAACACATATCAAAGAAACTTAAAACACAAAAAGTGGAAAAGGAAAAAAGGAGGGACCATAAAAACAAAAGTTATTTTCAAACCAATTGTTTTAATTAATATTGGTTTTATGTTATGTATGTGTGTTTGCCTGCAATTGATGGGCACATATAAGGCAACACATAAACAACAAGGCAATCTATGACCATTCATGTGTGCGTGTGTGTGTTTGTTTGAAGTAAAAATGTATTAGCAAAGCAAACATAGCGGAAAAAGGATATGACTAAAGAATGCCTATAGAAATACAAACAAATATGATTTAAGTGATATGAAAGGAAATTGCATACCATCATACTCTACGCACACATACAAATAAGTATGGTAATTTTTCGATAAATGTAAGAATGGTATTTGAAAAAGAAGAAAAAAAATTGAAAAATGAACAATTGTAGAGTATGTTAATTTTCTCTAATCAATATTTTTGTTTGAATATCGAAAACAATGGCAGCTTTTGAAATTCAAGTGGACAATGTTTGGTTGTGATAATGGAAAGGGAAACGAATCGAACGGTAGATATATGAAGTATGCCAAGAAATTATTCTGTAAAAAATCTAAATTGATAACAAGTAGATCTGAAGCGAAAAATCCACATTTCTATAGCTTCGAATAGCCTTTGAAAAAAGTCGTTACTATTCCACACTGCCAGAGCTCTGTATAGCCTTGAAAAGCTCCTTAGAAGTCTACAACCTTAGAAATCTATAGGTTTTTTGAAATTTCTAACATTTTACATTCATAGGTATGTGCGATTTTGGATACAATTAAATGAAATCCAATTATTAAAACCTTCGGTTTTCTTTTGAAATACTAAAAATCTATGCTTCTAGAGTTCTGAATAGCGTTACAAAATTTGAATTAATATCACTTCAAGAGTTCTGTGTGGCCTTATAAAAAAACAGTGAGCGGAGCAGTGTAGTCGGACGGGGCCGACCATGTGATACCCTACACAACTTCCACGAAAATCTAACTTTGTGTGGTTTTATATTCTGAGCTTGGGCAATATGTTGCGATATTTGCACCCTCTTGACCGACTAGATGTCAAAAAATATTTGTAATATTCTGTAGACGAGGGTTGTACTTGTCCAGATTCTCTTTTCCGTGGGTTATGTTGGGATGTTGGGCTTTCATTTGTGGCCTATAGATTGGCTCGAAAAAAAAACATAAAAATTATGTTTTCTGTTCAATTCATCCCAAAATCGACCTTGATCATACCAGGAACTTCATATAAAATTTCAAAGTGATCAGCGCTATATTTCAATGTTTCGGACCTATGTCCTTCAGGAGTAAATATATACGCCATAGAATACAAATTTTGTAAATTTTCACACAAAAGTCAGGGTCCATTTGAACCGCTAAATATTGACCAATCCTTATCAAAAAAGGCATGTTTATTCTCTGGCTCGATCCTCTTATTCATGTAAAATTTCGCGATGTTCGGGCTAGAATTGGTGCCACTGGAGCGACCAGAAAAACGGACAAAAATTAAGTATTTGGCCCATTTCATCCCCTAAATATTAACCGATCTTTACCAAAAACAATAGGGGTCTTCATTGGCCAGAACCCATCGTACATACAAAATTTCGTGAAGATTGGTCCATAACTGTGGCCTGTATCGTGTTTACAAATTATAACGGACAGACGGACGGACGGACGGACACACATGTCTAGATCGTCTCAGCTAGTCGAGATATGACGATCGGTATAATTAAATGTGGGTCTAGGACCAATATTTCGCGGCGTTACAAACTTTTGGGCCTGCACAAAGCTATAATACCCTGACAATATAGTTGTGTAGGGTATAAAAATCCATGCTTTTAGAGCTCTGTCTGTCATTTTCTTTTGAGATTTAGAACATATTTCTAAGAAATATTTGTGGTCTTGGAAATATTTTTGAATAAATGTCAGGCGTCTTAAGCTATGTGTGGCCTTAAATATGTTAAAAAATAATCCTTTCTTTTTCCTATGAAAATATTATTCAAAAAAATCCGACCTTCTAAAAATCCTCACTTTGAGTTCTCCGGCTGGTATTGTAAGTATTTCTAAGAAATCCTTTCTTCTGCTAGTCCGAGTAGCCAAGGATATACAATTAAGCTTTGGAATCGCTTCTAAAGCTCCGAATGGGCTTGAAATTTTTCTATATCCCCACCATAAGGTGGTGAGCATATAAAATATCCCATACCGTTTGTAACACCTCGAAATATCCGTCGAAGACCCCACGAAGATCTATCCGTCAGATGATATCAGCAGAGAGATTGCCATGTCTTAAGATAGAGTTTAGGATGTTAGGAATTGTAAATTGTCAACGTTTCAGTATTTTAAAGATCGTAAATGCAGAAAAATACCAAAATCAGTTCCTATGTAGAGTCCCGCCACAAAGGAAGAGTACTGAATTAGATCTAGATTGGTATATGCCAAGTTTTATTGAAATCGGTTGAGATTTCGATATAGCTCCCAATTTGATCTAAATGGTGCACCAAACACCCACTATTTCAAACAAAAATTTACACAGCGTACTTACTTAAGTTCGGTTCAGACTTAGATATACCTCCCATATATAGCTTCGTCCGATTTTATCTAAATGGTGCACTAAACTCTCAAGGATTGTCCGATTGAGACAAAATTTTGTATATCGTACAGAATTAGGTTCAGTTTAATGTCTCTGAAGTTTTGTTTAAATTAGTTCAGATTTAGATATAGCTCCCATATATAGTTTGGTCCGATTTTTGGTAAATGGTGCACCAAGCTCCCAATATTTCTCCGATTCAAACAAAAATTTGTGCAGTGTACGGAATTGGGTCCGTATAGGTGTATACGAAGTTTTCTTAAAATCCGATAAGATTTACATACAGCTCTTATATATTTTTCGTCCGACATCAATCTAGGCTCAATTCAGTACGTTATGCCAAATTTCGTGAAAATCGAAAGTTATTTAGGGACTTTGGTGTACCATTTACCTTAAATCGGACGAAAATATATATGGGAGCTATATCTAAATCTGAACCGATTTTTCCCAATTTGTTTACAATTTAACATGGACAGACGGATGGACGGACAGACGGACATCTGTAAATCGACTTAGAATGTGATTCTATGCATATTCTCAAAAGGAACCATGGGTCTATCTCGATTCCTTTTGCCTGTTACAAACATAAGCACAAAGACATAATACCCTGTACCACAGTGTGGTGAAGGGTATAAATAGCAATGGTTTATGGGGGAAATCCTCAACCTACTAGTAGACAAATTACCATAGCAATATAGAGATCGAAGTGTATTCTTTATAGCCGCTTTAATATCTATGCATTTCTTTTATATGCTGTAGAGCGAATATCCCCAAATCGATTAGTATAGATAATGATTTTTACGAAGGATATTCTATAGACGAATGATCTTCTATAGAAGGATGTCTTTTATAGGCAGAATCTTCCCGAAGGGTTTCTTTGTATAGCAGACTATAATTTGCCAATGTTATTAATTCTTTTTTATTTATTTATACAAATATCCACGCAAGTAGATTCAATCTATAATGGTTTCTATACGGGGAAACCCTTTTTCCTCGTCTATAAGTAGAAGGCCTTATAAATGTTTTCTTTGCGGGAAAACATCTCGAAGAGCCACCGATTGGAGTAATTGTTTTTATTAAATGTTTTTAGACTACTACTTTACTTACCATTCGTAGATGTCATCCAATCCCTCAGGTTGTTCAAATAACTTTCTGAAAGAGAAGAAAAAATTCAGATGTATTAAATTGATAATTTAATTTAATAATTTGTTGTATCCATAGTGAAGATCTGAGAATATTTGTCATATGACCTAGCACCTATTCGATAATTCTTACAGATAATCACATATGCTCTCAAGACACCAATAACTAATTGCGGTATGTAATAGATTTAAAAGTCTATATTAATATGACATTTTAATAAAAAATGAAATTTCTTACAAGAAATTACTGATTCTAAGTATTTCTCAACACATTAAACCCCCCGAGGATAAATACAAATTACAAAGTAAATTTGAAAAAAAATACATGTACTTTTGCATACCCTTGAAATTTCAAGAGAAAATGCCATCAAAGGACATATTGCCTATAAGCATTAAGACTTTGCAATTTACAAACATACAAAATATAAATATTTCGAAGAAAAATAGGTATTGAAGAAGGAGAGAAGCCCACTGAAAAAAGACATACACAATTCTTGGCTTTTTATACCCTTCACCACACTGTGGTACAGGGTATTATGTCTTTGTGCATATGTTTGTAACAGGCAAAAATAATCGAGATAGACACATGGTTCCTTTTGAGAATATGCATAGAATCACTTTCTGAGTCGATTTATGCATGTCTGTCCGTCCGTCCGTCTGTCCGTCGGTAGATGTTAAATTGTAAACAAAGTACAGGTCGCATTTATAATCCGATTTGGATGAAATTTGGCACAAGTCACTTATTTGTACCAAGGACGAACCCTATTGAAATTGGGAAAAATCGGTTCAGATTTAGATATAGCTCCCATATATATTTTCGCCCGATATCGGCACCAAAGTCCCTATATATCTTTTGATTTGCACGAAATTTGGCACAGTGTACTGAATTAGGTGCAGCATGATATGTGCCAAGTTTCGAGAAAATCGGTTCAGAATATGATATAGCTCCCATATATAGTTTCGTCCGATTTAAGGTAAATGGGGCACCAAAGTCCCTCTATATCTTTCTATTTGCATGAAATTTGACACAGAGTACTGAATTAGGCCCAGAATGATGTGTGCCAAGTTTCGAGAAAATCGGTTCAGATTTAGATATAGCTCCCATATATAGTTTCGTCCGATTTAAGGTGAATGGTGCACCAAAGTCCCTATATATAGTTTAGTCCGATTTAAGGTAAATGGTGCACCAAAGTCCCTATATATCCTTCGATTTACACGAAATTTGGCACAACGTACTGAATTGAGCATAGAATGTTGTCTGCCTTGTTCGTGAAAATCGGTCCATATTTAGATATAGCTCCCATATATAGTTTCGTCCGATTTCATGTAAATGGTGCACCATAGTCCCTATATATCCTTCGATTTGCACGAAATTTGGCATAACGTACTGAATTGAGCCTAGAGTGATGTCTGCCAAGTTTCGAGAAAATCGGTCCAGATTTAGATATAGCTCCCATATATAGTTTCGTCCGATTTCATGTAAATGGTGTACCAAAGTCCCTATATATCCTTCGATTTGCACGAAATTTGGCATAACGTACTGAATTGAGCCTAGAATGATGTCTGCCAAGTTTCGTGAAAATCGGTCAAGATGTAAATATAGCTCAAATATATAATTTCGTCCGATTTAATGTACATGGTGCATCATAGTCAATATATATCTTTCGGTTTTCACGAAATTTGGCATAGCGTACTGAATTTAGTCCAGAATGATGTGTGCAAAGTTTCGTGAAAATCGGTTGAGTTTTAGATATAGCTCCCTTTTATTATAGATTGATTTTAAGTAATTGACGCACCAAGGAACCAATAGGCTGATAGAAACAAAACGTACTGAAATTAGTATATCCTAACCCGTGACAAGTTTCGTTGAAATCGATTCATATTTGGATATAGATTCCATATATATTTACGCCCGATGTTAAGTAAATTGGGCATCAAACTCCTCATGTTTGTCAGATTGACATGCAATTTTGAACAATTTCCAAAATTGAGCATAGAATAACGAAGTTGCGTTTTCTAGAAGTACAGACATAGCCCAACGGATATCCTAATGCTTTGTTTGAAGTCGATTTATATAATTTTGTCCCATTGTAACAAACGAATGACTTGTTTACGGATTGATCTAAGGCGATTCACATTTAGATAAGAATCACATATTTTAGTTCGTCCAAGTTCATGTTAATAGTCCTGTTTTATATACCCATAGTGGTGAAGGGTATCATATAGTCGGCCCCGTCCGACTTTACTTCTTTCCTTACTGGTTTAGTTATGTCAGCATAAAAATGCTAATAAATATGTTTATTAATATACATTTTTTTTATATTTGCATATATGTATATACATATTTGTTTATTTTTCTCATATTTTGTCTTTAAACGTATATTTTTTGTTTGTGCAACAAATATATCTCCGGCATCATTTCTGCTGTTATTTTTTTTAAGACTTGCTAGTCTATATATTTCCTTCTATAGCTGTAAGTAGTAGTAAATGGCATGTTGGTTTGGTTGTTTGTGTGTATGTGTGTGTATCTAGTATTTATGCTAATGTCATTTTATTAATATTGTTGTCATAAAATTCATATTTTATTACGCTGATGGAGTGTAGGAATTAAACTGAAAGCTTTACAATATTTTTCTTCATCTTCTTTTTGCGATTTTTCATTTGGATTCCGAGTCTTTTTGACGAAGTGGCAGCAGCAGTAGCAGCAAAATGCAAAGAGGAAAAGCAAAATGTCTTAATAACATTTATTATGGTGCAAATAAAGTCATTGGAGAGAAATAAAATTATGATTTTTTCTTGCTGTTGAATGAAGGACTTATGTGTTAATAATGTTTATAGAAACATTTATGATTTTGTTGGTGTTCTTTGATGTGATTTATGGTGAGTTTTTTTTTAAATCACAAGGGGAAAACGGAAACCAGTAAGGAAAGTTCAAAAGTGGTACGGGGTCGGCACCCTTCACAACTTTTGGGTACATACAAGAGATGCTAATATTTTTGGAGGACCGGTGGCATTGGTGACTTGGAACAAATTACATGTTCGGTCTGCATAAATATATAAATTGCATTTCAATCGAACAAACATTGGGCCTGTGATGAACAAAATTATATGTCGCTGCTATATCTACATTTGAACCGATGTTCATTAATTTCAATAGAAATTCGTTTTTGGGCCTAATTAACTGAAGGTTAATGAGTGGCAAAATTGTATAACTGAGGAAAAAATAAATACATCTGGAGGGATATTTTGAAAATCATTTCTTTTGGAATCGGACTGAAATAATAACGAAACAAATTGAACAAGTGAACATTCAGAATATCTTAATACTTCGGTATTTTTATGTGGGGGCTATGGACACTTAGGACTGAAATCTTAAATATATGAAAAATTACGTGTATTTATTGTATGGTTACATGTAGAAGCATGGATTTATGTTCGAAATATCTATAAAGTACAACTTTTTCCAATTATAGACCGATATTGGTAATTTTTTATTAAAAATCATTTGCAGCCAATGTACACAAAAACCAGTCAGCGGAGCAGTATAGTCGGACGGGGCCGACCATATGATACCCTACACAACTTCCACGAAAATCTAACTTTCTGTGGCCCTAATTCTGAGCTATGGTAATATTTCGCGATATTTGCAACCTTTTCAGTAAAGCTTTTCCAATTACTTGTCCAGATTCCCTTCAACGTGTGCTGTGTTGTGAGATTCGGCTTTCAATTGTGGCCTATAGATCGATTCGAAAAAAAAACACAACAAATTAAGTTTTCGGTCCACTTCATCCTAATATTATTATCTGATGATCATCGAAAATTATAGGCGTTCTCATTGACCATACCTGGATCCTCATGGAAAATTTCAAAGTGATCAGCGCTATATTTCCGTCATCCAGTGTGGTAATGGATTAATAAATAATATATGAATACGTAAGCACCTGTAAATATTTAAGTGTAGCTCCCACATCCGAGTGCATACAACAATATAATTGGTATCAATTTAAGGGTTGACCACTTCTCTTGGATATAATATCAACCTCTCGGGACCATGTCTTTCAGGGCTAAATATTTATGCCATAGAATACAAATTTTGTAATTTTTCACACAAAAGTCAGGGTCCATTTGACTCGCTAAATATTGACCGATATTTGTCAAAACAGGCATGATTTTTCTTTAGCCCGATCCCTTTCTCTTTGTAAAAATTCGCTATGTTTGGGCCATAATTGCGGCCTCTGGAGCGACCAGAAAATTAGACAAAAATTAAGTATTTGGTCCATTTCATCCCCTAAATATTAACCAAAAACAATAGGGGTCTTCACTGGCCAGAACTCATCCTACATGCAAAATTTCGTGAAGATTGGTCAATAACTGTGGCCTGTATCGTGTTTACAATTTATAATGGACAGACGGACAAACGGACGGACACACATGTATATATCGACTCAGCTAGTCGAGATATGACGACCGGTATACTTAAGAACCAATATATTTCGCGGCTTTGGGGCCTGCACAAAGCTATAATACCCTGACAACATAGTTGTGTAGGGTATTAATATATAATTAAATTAATTATTATTAATTATTAATTAAAGCGGTGGAAAAGCTTTAGGAAGTCCTCAAAATACCGATTATATGATACCCTTCACCACTATGCGTATATTTTACATCGGAAAAACTTTGGGTCTTTTGTGCACAATTTACATAAAATCGGAAGAAAATATATATGGGAGCTATATCTAAATCTGAATCGATTTTCACGAAACAATGTACACATCATTCAAGACTTAATTCAGTACGCTGTGCCAAACTTCGTGAAAATCAAAAGATATACAGGGTTTTTGGTGGACTGGATCAAATTTCGTGGAAAACGAAGGGTATATGGGGACTTTGGTGCACCATTTACATAAAATCTGACGAAAATATATATCGGAGCTATATCGAAATCGGATTTTTAAGAAACTTCGCACACGTCATTCTAGACTTAATTCAATACGCTATGCCAAATTTTGTGAAAATCGTAGGGTATATAAGGCCTATTTACAAAAAAATCGGAAGAAACTATATATATGGGAGCTATACTAAATCTGGACCGATTTTACATTACATCATTCTAGACTCAATGCAGTACGCTATGCCAAATTTCGTGCAAATCGAAAGATATATAGGGACTTTGGTACACCATTTACATTAAATCGGTCGAACATATATATGTGAACTATATCTAAATCTTAAGTAAATCTTCCTTGGCCAAATAAATGAGCTGTGCTAAATTTCATACAATTCGCATTATAAATGCGACATAGGAAGTGATTCTATGCATATTATTTAGAGGAATCATGTGCCTATGTCGTTTTCTTTTACCTTTCACAAATATAAACCCTGTACCACTGTGTGATGAAGGGTGTAAAAATGTATCTTTTTGTGATTATTAGTTTATATTCAAGAATATGTGGACAAATTTTTTCATAAGGACAACATGTAAACAGACGTAGTGTTTTAAAAAATGCTCCTTATTTGATATGACTGAAAAGAGATAATTTCAAACATCACCAGCAAGAGTCCTAAGGACTAGAGGTAGACACACAAAATGTGTTACAAAAATATTTCCAGTTCGATATGACAGGAGATATTTCATTTGAAAACTGACCTGCAATAGTAGCGAACATGAAATTTCTGTATCAATTCTAAGGTCACCAGCAGAAAGTTCATTACGTCATAACACCAAAAAAATTTGGCATATGGTAAATTTTTCCATCTGGGGTTTTTAATATACTTTCCCAAGTCTTACATCTTCAAGAGGAACATTCCATCCCCCATCTCCAAAATATATGGTTCTACAGTGTTATAGAAATGTTCAATGTGACATATTGTTTGAAGATTTTTCGAAATGACATTTTCTAAGTCCTCCACATAATCGAAATAAATCGCATTTTCCTTTCTGAATACCACGAGCACTTAAACACATTCACAACAATTCCAATCACCCACAACATTTCTGTTCATGGCAATAATGGATATGTATATATGATAATTATAGGGTTTAATTAAACTCCTTATCAAATGACCTCGCACAAATGATCACTTACCCATACACGCACACATATCAACACATACATTCATCCATTCATTATATCAAACAAAACATTCCACTCACAGAAAACACATGCACACAATTAATCAAATCATATTTAATGCCCACGCGCATTTTGTTGGTTTCAACGACGTTAATTACTTTGATAACAGTTTTAGGCCGCAGGGTTTCTCTTTCTTCTTCGTTTTGCCTATTATATTCAATATTATTGTGTAAAACAATATGAATTTGGTGGGAAGGGGAGGAGTGCAGTGGTTAGATTATGATTAATATTTGTATTTACTTCAAACTCGAATATATGAATGAAGTTTCATATTTTTTGTGTACATATGTGCCTAGTATGAGGATATTATATCAAAGGCGTATTAAATTATGATAAGTCGTGGTAATTATTATATGCACGAAGTTAATTTTCTCATATCATACGAATTTGTTGTTTTGGCGTATAGAGTGGTGGTATGTCTGTGTGGCGTATGATGAAGATAAATGTATGTGGTGGTGTTACTCATACGACATTAGGTACATACATTTAAAGATGAATTTTGTTAGGGGGAAGAAAATATATTAGGAGAGATAGGATAACAAATCGGACGATAATATATATGGGAGCTATATCTACATCTGCAACGATTTTCACGAAACTTAGCACATATTATTCAAGACTTAATTCAGTACGATATGCTAAATTTCGCGCAACTCAAAAAGTATCTAGAGGCTTTAGTGCACCATTTACATTAAATAAATCGAAAAAATATATGAGAGGCATGCGTAAATCAAAACCGATTTCCACTAAACTAAGCGCACATAATTCTAGATTTAATGCAGTACGCTATGCAAAATTTCGTACAACTCTAAAAAATATAGGGGTTTTAGTGCACCATTTACATAAAATCGGTCGAAAAAATATGGGAGCTATATGTAAATTAAAACCGATTTCCGCTACGCTATGCAAAATTTCGTAAAACTCTAAAAAATATAGGGGCTCCGGTGGACGATTTACATAAAATCGAGCGAAAATATATACGGGTGCTATATCTAAATATGAACCGATTTGCTATGCTCAATATCGTCCAAATCAAAAGAAATATAGAGGCTTTGGTGCACCATTTACATAAAATCGAACGAAAATATATATGGGAGCTATATCTAAATCTGAACCGATTTTCACGAAACTTTGCACACATTATTCTAGACTTAATTCAGTACCCTATGCCAAAATTCGTGCAAATCGAAAGATATATAGGGACTTTGGTGCACCAATTACCATAAATCGGATGAAAATATATATGGGAGCTATATCTAAATCTGAACTGATTTTCACGAAACTTCACACACATCATTCTAAACTTAATTCAGTAAGCCACGCCAAATTTAATGCAAATCGAAAGATATATAGGGGCTTTGGTGCACCATTTACATAAAATCGGACGAAAATATATATGGGAGTTATATCTAAATCTGAACTGATTTTCATGAAACTTAGCATACGTCTTTCTAGACTAAATTCAGTAAGCTACGCTCAATTTGATGCAAATCGAGGGATATATAGGGACTTTTGTACACCATTTACATAAAATCGGACGAAAATATATATGGGAGCTATATCTAAATCAGAACCGATTTTCCTCAATTTCAGTAAGGTTTTTTCCTCAGGGCAAGTAAATGAGCTGTACCAAATTCCATTCAAATCGGAATATCAATGCGACCTATACTTTGTTTACAATTTAACATCAACAGACGGTCGGACGGACATGCATAAATCGACTGAGAAAGTGATTCTATGGATATACTCAAAAGGAATAATGGTAGACCCATGGTTTCTTTTGAGTTTATCCTGTTACAAAAATATAGAGCTTTCAGCGGCCTGATATAAATGCAAGGCAGAGACAACACGAAGTCAAAATAGCCTGTCATCAGAATCCATCAAATGAGGACCGCGAAGATGTTTCTAATATTATATATCGGAATCTACCGTAAAAGAATATGGGCCGATAGACTGGCGGAAGGACATGCAGTAATCTCAACAAAAAAAGATTATATGTATGTTCTTAAAAGTAACTATGACTATATCGCGTTTCCATTCCCATGTTACTTATATATGCGGAAACATTGTAGGGTACACAAATCTTAATAAAATTTATTTTTGGAGAATCCTTGCCGAATGTATATGAAATATTTCCTAATTTTGGACATACCCTACACAACTATGTTGTCAGGAAAAGATCGGTTAATATTTAGGTGATGAAATGGACCAAAAACTTTATTTTTGTCGGGTTTTCTGCTCGCTCCAGAGGCCGCAATTATGGCCCAAACACCGCGAATAAGCATTCCTGTTTTGATAAAGATCGGTCAATATTTAGCGGGTCAAATGAACCATGACTTTTGTGTGAAAAATTAAAAAAATTTATATTCTATAACGTGTTTATTTACCCCTGAAGAACAAAGACCCGAGAAGTTGATAACATATGCAAGAGGAGTGGTTGACTTTTAAATTGATACCAATTATATTGTCGTATGTACTCGGATGTGGGAGTTACACTTAAATATTTACAGGTGCTTACGTACTGAGATATTATTCAGTAACCCATTACCACACTACAAGGCGGAAATATAGCTCTGATCGCTTTGAAATTTTCCATGAGGATCCAGGTATGATCAAGGACAAACCCAATAATTTTCGGTGATGATCGGATAATAATTTTGGGATGAATTTGGCCGAAAAATAAATTTTTCTGTTTTTTTTGTGAGTCGATCTACATAATTGAAAGCCCATGCATTACAACATAATCCACTGTAAAGAGAATCTGGGCAAGTACAGCCCTCGTCTACTGAATATTAGAAATATTTGTTGACATCTAGTCGGTCAAATGATGCAAATTTCAAAAATATAGTTTTAAACTTATGGTATACCTCAAGAGAGGAAGCCAAATTTCGCGTTGAGTTAAATTTATATAAATCATTTGAGAAGTGCCTAATTTCTCGTAAATCACTCCAAAATTTAGTTTAAATGTTACAGTATATTATTTATTTATTAAAAACATAAATAAAAAAATAAAATCTCATCATCTGGAAAAATAATATTTACTCTTATTCTAGTTTGCCAATATTATTTATTTATTTTTTTATATTTTATTTTTGTAAAGGGTGTGGTTGTTGCTTTTTTTTGCCAGACCATTTGAAATTTGAAACAACAACAATAATTGTATGTAAAAAATAAAACGAAAAATGAATAGTACTGTAGAGAGTGTGGTAAATTGTGTTGAATGCCACAAATGGCGGTAGCTTTTAGTGAATAGTATACAATTTTTATTTGGTAAGACCACAAACGTGGTAGCGAACAGCACAAGGCAGCATCAGCCGTGGCTGCATCAGCTGAAGTACTCGTATCGTTATCAACATTAAAATGTAACATAAACATAAAAAATAATATTTTTCGGGCCTAAAATAATATGTATATATATATATATATATATATATACATTAGAAATAAAAACAGAAGTAATAATGCATATGAGATAATCCATATGGTAGTGGGAGTTTTTTGGAAAAGATTGCACTGAATGTGACTTAGAATAAGTACATGTACATCTGCAGTCTTTATCCAGCATTATTCACTACTACTCCCTGACATGAACTATCTACCGAAATCTATTTTTATACCCTTCACCACACTGTGGTACAGGGTATTGTGCATATTTTTTGTATCAGGCAAAAATAATCGAGATAGACCCATGGTTCCTTCTTAGAATATGCATAGAATCACTTTCTGAGTCGATTTATGCATGCCCGTCTGTCTGTCCGTCCGTCCGTCCATGTATTTTTGTTAACAAAGTACAGGTCGCATTTATGATACGATACACTTTATTGGCCCAAGGACGAACCCTATTGAAATTGGGAAAAATCGGTTCAGATTTTGATATTGCTCCCATATATATTTTCGTCCGATTTAAGGTAAATGGTGTACCAAAGTCCCTATATATCATTCGAATTGCACGAAACTTGTCACAGCGTAAAGACTAGGGTCTAGAATGATGCGTGTTAAGTTTCCTGAAGATCAGTTCAGATTTAGATATAGCTCCCATATATATCTTCGTCCGATTTAAGGTAAATGGTGCACCAAAGTCCCTATATATCTTTCGATTTCCACGAAATGTAGCATAGCGAAATGAATTAGGTCTAGAATGATGTGTGTTAATTTTCCTGAAAATCGGTTCAGATTTCGATATAGCTCCCATATATATCTTCGTCCAATTTAAGGTGAATGGTGTACAAAAGCCCTCATATATCTTTCGATTTGCACGAAATTTGACATAGCAAAATTAATAAGGTCTAAAATGATGTGTATTAAGTTTCCTGAAAATCGGTTCAGTTTTAGATATAGCCCCATATATATCTTCGTCCGATTTAATGTAAATGGTGTACAAAGTCCCCATATATCTTTCGATTTGCACGAAATTTGGCATAGCGTAATGAATTAGTTCTAGATTTAATGTAAATGGTGTGCCAAAGTCCCTATACATGGAAAGTTTTGAAATCGGTTCAGATTTCGATAGAGCTTCTATATATATTTTCTCTCGATTTTAGGTAATTTTGTCCCATTGTTAGAAGGAACCCTATATCTGAACAAATGAAAAATTCAGTATATATTGCAGAATTCATCTGATGAATATACCCAAAGTGGTGAAGGGTATCATATAGTCGGCCCGCCCGACTTTACTACTTTCCTTATTGGTTTTTAATTCATTTTTATACCCTTCACCCCTCTGTGGTACAGGGTATTATGTCTTTGTGCATATGTTTGTAACAGGCATAGATTCACTTTCTGAGTCGATTTATGCATGTCCGTCCGTCTGTCCGTCTGTAGATGTTAAATTGAAAACAAAGTACAGGTCGCATTTATGATCCGAATGGGATGAAATTTGGCATAGGTCACTTATTCGGTCCAAGGACGAACCCTATTGAAATTGGGAAAAATCGGTTCAGATTTAGATATAGCTCCTATATATATATATATATATATTTAACCGATTTAATGTAAACAGTCCCTATATATCTTTCGATTTGCACGAAATTTGGTACAGCCTAATCATTTAGGTCTAGAATGATGTGTGCCAAGTTTCGTGAAAATCGGTCCAGATTTAGATATAGCTCCCATATATAGTTTCGTCCGATTTCATGTAAATGGTGCCCCAAAGACCCTATATATCTTTTGAATTGCACGAAATTTGGCATAACGTACTGAATGAAGCCTAGAGTGATGTCTGCCAAGTTTCGAGAAAATCGGTCCAGATTTAGATATAGCTCCCATATATAGTTTCGTCCGATTTCATGTAAATGGTGTCCCAAAGTCCCTATATATCTTTCGATTTGCACGAAATTTGGCATAACGAACTGAATTGAGCCTAGAATGATGTCTGCCAAGTTTCGAGAAAATCGGTCCAGATTTAGATATAGCTCCCATATATAGTTTCGTCCGATTTCATGTAATGGTAGCCCAAAGTCACTATATATCTTTTGATTTGCACGAAATTTGGCATAACGTACTGAATTGAGCCTAGAGTGATGTCTGTCAAGTTTCGGGGAAATCGGTCCAGATTTAGATATAGCTCCCATATATAGTTTCGTCCGATATCATGAAAATGGTGGACCAAAGTCCCTATATATCCTTCGATTTGCACGAAATTTGGCATAACGTTCTGAATTGAGCCTAGACTGATGTCTGCCAATTTTCGAGAAAATCGGTCCAGATTTCTATATAGCTCACGTATTTTAAGTAATTGACGCACCAAGGAACCAATAGGAACAAAACGTTCTGAAATTAATATACCTGTGACAAGTTTGCTTGAAATCACTTAATATTTGGATGGAGCTTCCATATATATTTTCGCATCAAACTCCTCATGTTAGTCAGATTCATATCAAATTTTGCACAACGTTCAAAATTGATCATAGAATTACGTAGTTGCGTTTCCTAGAAGTACAGACATAGCCCAACGTATGACCTATTTATATTTGTTCGAAGTCGATTTACATACTTTATGGATATATCTAGGTAGATTCACATTTAGATAGATATCACATATATTATTTCATCCAATTTAATGTTAATAGTCCTGTTTAATATACCCATAGTGGTGAAGGGTATCATATAGTCGGCCCCGTCCGACTTTACTACTTTCCTTACTGGTTTTATATGTGAGAATTTTCACCCACACACCACATCATAGTCATACTGTATGTGTGTGTATGTTTTTAAAAATATAATAATATATATAACCACCGGTCCATTTCAATTGTCATAATTTAGAGAATATATATATATATATATATGAAGATATGAACGGATGCGGATGTAACTTTGGTGGCGGGAAGTTTCCCAACAAAACAAAAAAAAAACAGCTTTCCATCATTTTTAGCCACAGCGGTCTCAATGTACTCCTCCAAACAAATGAGCCACCAAACAACCGACCAACCAACCAACCTAAACCATTATCATGATTATCAGCAGACTAACTGAGTGAGTGTATCATCCAGGAACATCATTAATGTCCATAACGCTTGGTTTGTCTAATGTGGCCACACATCTAGCCCCAAAAAATGTTGCTTAATGGCGATGATGCTGCCACTGCCGTTTGTTACAATGGCAGCTGTGCTGATAATAACGTTTGTTGTTGTGTCGTAGGGTTTATTTTTTTTATTTTTTTGGTCTGGTTATTTTAAGTTGTTCACCCTAGTTTTGGGGTTTGTTTGGTCGGATGTTGTTGTCGTGGAAAAAAAATATTTAATTTTATGCATAATTTAACACAATTGTAATGATGAGTAAATATAATTGTCACACCACATGTAGATGTGTCGAGTGAAATTCATTAAATGTATGCCCAAGGCGGGGGTAGGTTGCATTTTTTTTTTGTTTGGTTGTAAAAATAATTTAATTTGGTTTCATGTTTCCTTCATTTTTATTGTTGGAGACAAGGAGTGGATTTTCCAAATCATTTTTTTTAATGTAAATGTGCCCTGAAAGTGCTGGGAAAACATTTTAAAAATCTGCGTGTATTGTCCTGTGTTACCTGTTACAAACATATGCACAAAGGCATAATACCCTGTACCACAGTGTGGTGAAGGGTATAATAAGACCCATATAAAAATCTGAACCGATTTCAACAAACCTTATCACGCATCATTGTTTTCTCCATAGCATTCGCAATGCAAAATTTTACATAATCAGACAAATATTGGGAGTTTGGTGTATCATTCACAAAAAAAATCGGACAAAACTATATATGGGAGCTATAGCTAAATCTTAAACCATTCCAACAAAATTCCGCACACATAAGCATGAACCTGATTCAGTGTGCTGTGCAAAATTTGGTTACAATCGGACAAATATTGGGAGTTTGGTGCATCATTTACATAAAATCAGACGAAATTATATATGGGAGTAATATCTAAATTTCAACTGATTTCCTCCAATTTCAATAGGGTTAGTCCTTGGCCCAAATAATTGAACTTTGCCAAATTTAATCCAAATCAGATCATAAATGCGACCTGTACTTTGTCAACCTCTAGTAACTTCTATACGGTATGCAAAATTTTGACTTTATCGGCAAACATTGACAGTGTGGTGTTCCATTTGCATAAAATCGGACGAAACTATATATGAGAGGTATATCTAAATCTGAACCGATTTTCATGGAACTTGGCACACATCATTCTAGACTTTATTCAGTACGCTATACCAAATTTCGTGCAAATCTAAATATATTTAGAGACTTTGGTGCACCATTTACTTTAAATCGGACGAAAATATACATGGAAGCTACATCTAAATCTGATCCGATTCCCACAAAACTTTGCATACATAAATTTGGACCTAATTCTGTACGCTGTGCAAAATTTTGTGCCAATCGCACTAAATTTGACTGTTTGGTGCTCCATTTATTGAAATATAGAAAAAATCCACGCTCTGACAGTTCAGTAAAACAAATATTCGAAAAATCCAGCCTCTGATAGTCCTGTAAAAAAATATTCAAAAAATTACACGCTTTATGCCCTGATAGTCCTGTGAAAATTAAAACAAGTTCCTGATTGTCCTGTGAAAATTGAAACAAGTAAGAATGATGTTAAGTTCGGCTCAACCGAACTTTTTATACCCTCCACCATGCGAATGAAAATAAAAATATCTAAAATTAATGGGGGCTTCTAGGAGAAAAATCATGTTATGATAGGACCTTGAACATACCGAAAAATACGTGAGAAAAATATGATTGAAATTCTCAAATAAAACGTAGATCAAAAAATACAAAATTCGAGCCAATTCGGTTGGAAAACATGTCCATGCTCCCCAAAATACCGAATATTGGGGGTATCGTAATGTGGGGGCTACCCTGCAACCTGGTTCAGTATTAATAATTTTTGTTATTCACTGATAACCCAAAATACTAAATTACAGCCACGCTTATAGCCCTGAATAAATATTTTTAAAATCAGCGCTTATGACCCTAAAAATATTTTTTTTATCCATGATAGTTGTAGGAAACAAATAAAAAATCCACACTTTAAAAGCGGAGTGAAAAAAAGAAATATTTAAAAATTTCAAAATATTTTATTTATTATTTTCACACTGTAGTAGTTCTAAAAAATATTCTTTGCAAAATCCTAGCTTGTACGTCCTACGTCATTGAAAAAAATTTTTAAAAATTCCAAAATATTTTATTTATTATTTTCACACTGTATTCTTTGCAAAATCCTAGCTTGTACGTCCTACGTCCTTGAAAAATCCACTCTTATTGACTGTCCCTCAAATTTTTTAACAACAAACTTTCAAATGTATTTTCAATTAGTAACATTTCCCATTACTCTTTTTGTATGTATGTGTGTAGGTACATATTGTTGCAATTCGATGACCCAATTATATATTGAAAAATAAAGTGTAAAAAAAACAACAACCAACAACAAAGAGAACAACTCATTACAATTTAATTTTTCCATTAATATGTTTACCTCGTGCATTGTGTTTTTCTCATCGCATTCTCATTACATTGTTATTGATCTGTATTTGTGTTAGTGTGTTAATTGTACACATTATTACACCTGAATGGCAAAGCGACAGCTGAACTCTTAAACTCATACAATTCTGTGAATTTAGGTGAAATGTCCCGATGAACAAATCAACGCCAACAGCGACGACGACGATGATGTTGATGTCCTTTATTAAATGCCAATGGTATGTTATGTTGAATATTCTACTACACATTATTGAATTTTGCAATATCATTGTTTGGATGTGTGCATGTATGCATACCTGTCGGTCTGAGAGTGTGTGTGTGTGGGTGTGCCTGTGTATTGCAAGAAATATCAGCAACTAGAGAAACATTGATGATAAACAATACAAACAAATGTTAAACAAAATAACCCTGCAGGAAAACAAGTTAAAGTAAATTGTCACAGGAAGGCGTCGGAGAAGGTAGTAGAACGAGAGAGAGAGAGATTGAGGGAGAGAGAAACAAAGAGAGAGCAAGTTCAACACAAATTAATAACTAAACATTTGCTAATGACAGTTGACAGCTGAAGAAATATACCAAAGTTTCCAGCAAAATGAATGCTATTTTGTATGTAAGTCAGGGGAATAATATGTATATATGAAGGAAAAATAATAACAGTAGTACAGGATATAAAAGTTTTCGAGAAAAATAGTAAAAACAAATTCTGTGTTGCAACAGCCTAGGATGACACACTATTTAAATAATCCATGCTTTATTAGTCCTTGAAAAATATTCTTCGAAAAATTCTCGCTTTATTGTTCCTTATAAAATATTCTTCAAAAAATCCCCGCTTGTATTGGCCTGTATACAAATATTCTATATAGAATCCTGCATCGGTACTCGAAAAAAAAATTCTTTAGAAAAATATGCTTTTATATAAGCTAATCCTTGAAAAGTATTTTAAAACCGGGCGGGGCCGACTGTATGATACCCTTCACCACTATGGGTATAGTGAACAGGGCTATTAACATGAAATTGGATGAACTAAAATATGTGATATTTATCTAAATGTGAATCGACTTAGATCAATCCATAAACATGCCATTCGTTTGTTACAATGGGACTAAAGTATGTAAATCGACTTCAAACAAATATCAATAGGACATCCGTTGGGCTATGTGTGTACTTCTAGAAAGCGTAACTACGTTATTCTACGCTGTGCAAAATTTCCTGTCAATCTGACAAACATGAGGTTATACCATTTCATTTTAGGTTGTACGTTTTGTTTTCATCAGCCATATATTGGTTCCTTGGTGCAATCAATCAATAATATATAAGAGAGCTATAAAAATCACGAAACTTGGCACACATCATTCTGGACTGAAATTCAATACGCTATGCAGTATAAGAAGTTTGGTACATTATTTACTTAAATACCAAATATCTCACATCAAACTATTTTCACGAAACTTGGCACACATCAATTCTGGTGCAAATCGAAGGATATATAAATTTACATAAAATCGGACGAAAATATATATGTGGGACCTATATCTAAATCTGGAGCGATTTTCACGAAACTTGGCAGACATCACTCTAGTTCCAATTCAGTACGTAATGCCAAATTTCGTGCAATTCGGAAGATATATAGGGACTTTGGTGAACCATTTACATTAAATCGGACGAAAATCTATATGGGAGCTATATCTAAATCTGGACCGATTTTCAGGAAAAATAACACACACCATTCTAGGCCTAATTCATTACGCTGTTCCACATGTCTGAAATCGATTTTCACCATTTACATAAAATCGGACGAAAATATATATGGGAGCTATACCTAAATCTGAACCGATTTTCAGGCAACTTAACGCACATCATTATATACCTAATTCATTAAGCTGTGCCAAATTTCGTGCAAATCGAAAGACATACAGGTACTTTTGTGCACCATTTACCTTAAATTGGACGAAAATATTTATGGGAGCTATATCTAAATCTGAATCGATTTTCAAATTTCCAAATTTCGTGCAAATCGAGAGATATATAGGGACTTTGGTGATCCATTTACATTAAATCGGACGAAAATATATGTGGGAGCTATATCTAAATCGGAACCGATATTTACGAAATTAAACACACATTTTTCTAGACTCAATTCAGTACGATATGCCAAATTTCGTGCAAATCGAAGCATATATAGGGACTTTGGTGAACCATTTACATTAAATCGGACGAAAATCTATATGGGATCTATATTTAAATCTGAATCGATTTTCAGGAAAACTAACACACACTATTCTAGGCCAAATTCATTACGATCTTCCAAATTTCGTGCCAATCGAAAGATATATAGGGACTTTGGTGGAACATTTACATTAAATCGGACGAAAATATATATGGGAGCTATATCAAAATCTGAACCGATTTCCACAAAACTCAGCACATATCATTCTAGACTTAATTGAGTGTGCTATGCCAAATTTCGTGCAAATCGAAAGATATATAGGGACTTTGGTACACCAATTACCTTAAATCGGACGGAAATATATATGAGAGCTATATTTAAATCGGAACCGATTTTCAGGAAACTTAACACATATCATTATATACCTAATTCATTACGCTGTGCCAAATTTCGTGCAAATCGAAAGGTATGTAGGGACTTTGGTGCACAATTTCCCTTAAATCGGACGAAAATGTATATGGAAGCTATATTTAAATCTGAATCGATTTCCACAAAACTCAGCACATATCATTCTAGACTTAATTGAGTGCGCTATGCCAAATTTCGTGCCAATCGAATGATATATAGGGACTTCGGTACACCATTTACCTTAAATCGGACTAACATATATATGGGAGCTATATCTAAATCTGAACCGATTTCCACAAAACTCAGCATATATCATTCTAGACTTAATTGAGTGCGCTATGCCTAATTTCGTGCCAATCGAATGATATATAGGGACTTCGGTACACCATTTACCTTAAATCGGACGAAAATATATATGGGAGCTATATTTAAATCTGAATCGATTTTCAGGAAAACTAACACACACTATTCTAGGCCAAATTCATTACGCTCTTCCAAATTTCGTGCCAATCGAAAGATATATGGGGACTTTGGTGGAAGATTTACATTAAATCCGACGAAAATATATGTGGGAGCTATATCTAAATCTGAACCGATATTTACGAAATTAAACACACATTTTTCTAGACTCAATTCAGTACGATATGCCAAATTTCCTGCAAATCGAAGCATATATAAGAACTTTGGTGGAACATTTACATTAAATCGGACTAAATTATATATGGGAGCTATATCTAAATCTGAACCGATTTTCAGAAAACTTATCGCACATCATTATATACCTAATTCATTACGCTTTGCCAAATTTCGTGCAAATCAAAGTACTTATAGGTATTTTGGTGCACCGTTTACCTTAAATCGGACGAAAATATATATGGGGGCTATATCTAAATCTGAAACTATTTTTCCCAATTTCAATAGGGTTCGTCCTTGGGCCAGATAAGTGACCTCTGCCAAATTTCATCCAAATCGGATCATAAATACGACCTGTACTTTGTACACAAAAATACATGGACGGACGGACGGATGGATGGGCAGACGGACATACGTAAATCGACTCAGAAAGTGATTATATGTATATTCTCAAAAGGAACCGTTTCCTTTTGCCTGTTACAAACATATGCACAAAGACTTAATACCCTGGACCACAGTGTGGTGAAGGGTATGAAAATACACGCTTGTATTGATCTTTGAAAAATAGTCTTTAACATAGAATCGATTTAATTAGTCCCTGAAAAAATAATGTGCAAAAATCTATAAAAATATCAATTTCTAGTAGTCTATAAATAAATATTCTTTAAAAAAATCCATTCTTTTTATAATCCTTGTCTACAAGACGTTGAAAACACATTCTTTAGAAAAACCATTCCTTTTAAGGTCAATGTGAAATAATTTAAAAAAAGAAATAGCCCTGTTCCTTAAAAAAGTCTTAAAACAAACCCTACAAATTATCTTTTAAAAAAATCCACACTCCGTTGTCGATTATTTGCCCACAGTATCCAGTATAGTTTCTCACAAATATATATGCTAAATATATGTATGTATGTGTGTGTTCCCAACAACTATTGGTCATTGGTGTTGGTGAACATTTTGTAGGACAAAACGACTAATGGCAATATGACTAGATTCAAGAATGGTTATTATTGTTGTTGTAGCATTTCAAGGAATGAAAACAAACTGCAAATGACAGCATAAAAGTTCAAAGTTTTCAAGAAGAACTAAAATAACAAAAGCAACAACAACCACTTTTGTCCACTTTCATTTGAAGGGTGGGGTGACAACAAATTGCAGCTTTTGTAACAATTACAATTATTATATGCTTTCTTAACCCCAAAGATGGGTAACCACCCTCCACACCATAGGCAACCACCCTCCATACCTCCGACCGACCACTTAATTTAAGTTAGCATTTTATGCCCCTAAGTGTTGCTTGACGCCTAAAGTTCGACATAGTGTTTTCGTTTTCTTTTTCTCAGTACTTTTTCTTGCCTTGGAATTCCATTAACCCAATTTGTTGGGACACAACGAAACGAAAATTGTGTAGGAAGTTAAAAAAATGAAGAAGCAAACGAACGAAAAAAACACAAACTTTGAACTTTCTAAGAATTTTATTGATTATTCTTGGCCGCCAGCCTACAGCCATTATGTTCGGCTGATTATAATAATGACGATAAAACGAAGATGTTTTACCATCGATGACGATGTTCGCTCGTTCGTTCATCTTCTGATATTGGTGTTGATGTTGATGTGGAAATCTGCAATTCAATGAATGGAATTCACTTAGAATTCTGAAAAAATAATGCCAGATGGCTTCATTAATTTTTCGACATTTTGATGAATGATTATTTTTTTTGTTTATTCTTCGTTTTTTGGAAGGTGGCATTCCCCGAGCAAATATTTGCCATCAAGTCCTATATTATTTGTGCTATTCAAAGAACAATTGAAAGTCGCAAATGTAATGAAAAATATTTTTCTTTGCTTAATTCGTTCAAGAAGTAGAATAAGATGCACAAAGTTTCTGATTCTTTGGCAGTAGATTATGTTTGATTATGACAAATGATCATTGATGGTAGTTTAATCAAAAACTGAAGTCGTTAAAAAAATGTTTTTAATTAGCTAAGGGTATGACTTATTAAGTTCATGGGACTATTGTAAAGTATAAAGAATTAATAAGTAGGTCAATGTGGAAGAGCAATTAAAAGTAAACCAGTAAGGAAGGTAGAAAAGTCAGACTGGACCGATTATATGACCCTTGACCACTTGGGTACATTCGAAGGAACATTGACATGAAATTGAACGAACATAATTATGTGATCTGTATCTTTAAGTAAACCGACTAACATCAATCCCAACACATGCCATTCTGCAACCTATTCTAAATTGTCTAAATAGATTTTAAGTGATTATTTATACTCTTTCGAGTCGAGCTTAATGATCTGAGTTTTGCAATGAAAAGGAAAGCCAGGAGAAGAACCTACGTACCCACCATTATGCGACGCGTTTCACCGTTGGTTAAGCGGCTCATCAGGCATATTGGGCTATGTGGCTTTACAAAGGTCGTACGTTGATAACTTGTATTTATTCCGCTCTGATGCGAAACTTGCATATACGAATTAAATTCAAATTTGTCAAAGTTCGACATTTGTCTTCATTCTAGGAACAGTCCTTTTCAAAGCAGATTTTTTTTTTTCAAATTACTTTCAAATGATCACTGCCCTTACAAGGCAAAATTCTAAATAGATTTAAAGCAAACATTACAAATGCTATTTGGTATGCTTCAATGTTTAAAACGTACAATAAACATGAATATGTCGAAATTATATATGGAAGCTAAGCTATATCAAAATCTAAACCGATTTCAAGGCAACATGCCGCGGACGATAGTATATATAAGAGCTATGTAAATCTGAAACGATTTCAGGAAAACTTTCAAACGAGAGGTTTTATCAACTTCAGTACATTGTACAATATTAAGTGCCAGTCGGCCAAACTTTTAGTCTTTAGTGCACAATTTACATAAAATCGGACGAAAATATATATGGGAGCTATATCCAAATCACGACCGATTTTCACGAAACTTTGCACACATCATTCTAGGCTTAATTCAGTACGCTGTGCCGCTGTGCTGTGTTCGTGCAAATTGAATATATATTAAATCGGACGAAAATATTTATGGGAGCTATATCTAAATCTGAACCGATTTTCATTACGATATGCAGAAATTCGTGCAAATCGGAAGATATATAAACACTTTGGTGCTCCATTAACATAAAATCGGACGAAAATATACATGGGAGCTATATCTAAATCAGAACCGATTTTCACGAAGCTTAACATACTTAATTCTATAATCAGTTAAGTAACTTATGCCGACTTTATTGCAAATCGAAAGATATATACTGACTTTCGCCCCATTTACATTAAATGTCACGAAAATATATAAATAGGGTCATGTTATATATCTGAATATGACCCGATTTTCTCGATACTTGACACACTTCATTCTAGACCCAATTCATTACGCTGTGCCAAATTTCGTGCAAATTGAAAGATATATAGGGACTTTGAGGCACCATTTACATTTAATCGGACGAAATTATATATGGGAGCTATATCTAAATCGGAATCGATTTTCAGGATACTTAACACACAGCACACACAGTACGTTAAACCAAATTTCGTGCAAATCAAACAATATTTAGGGACTTTGGTCCACCATTTACTTTAAATCGGATGAAATTATATATGGGAGCTATATGTAAATCGGAACCGATTTTCAGGTTACTTAACACACTTCATTCTACACTTTATTCAGTACGCTATACCAAATTTTGTGCAAATCTAAAAATATTTAGAGACTTTGGTGCACCATTTACCTTATATCGGACAAAGATATATATGAGAGCTATATCTAAATCTGAACCGATTTTCGTGGAACTTGGCACACATCATTCTAGGCTTAATTCAGTACGTTGTGCCAAATTTTGTGCAAATCGAATGATATATAGGGACTTTGGTGCACCCTTTGCCTTAAATCGGACGAAAATATATATGGGAGCTATATCTAAATCTGAACCGATTTTCACGAACCTTAACACACATCACTCTAGACCTAATTCAATACGCTGTGCAAAATTTAGTGCAAATCGAAAAATATATAGGGACTTTAGTGTACCATTTACCTTAAATCGGACGAAAATATATATGTGAGATATATCTAAATCTGTACCGATTTTTCCCAATTTCAATGAGGTTCGTCCTTGGGCCAAATAAGCGACCTATGCGAAATTTCATCCAATTCGAATCATAAATGCGACTTGTACTTTGTTTAGAATTTAACATGGGCAGACGGACTGACATGCATAAATCAACTTAGGAAGTGATTTTATGCATATTCTCAAAAGGAACCATCTGTCTATCCCGTTTCCTTTGCCTGTACCACAGTGTAGTGAAGTGTATAAAAATACTCGCCTATGTTGGTCCTTGAAAAAATATTCTTTAAAAAGTCCTCCCCTGTATTGGTCCTTAAAATTATGTCTTTAAAAAATCAAGCTTGCATTGGTCCTTAAACATGTTTCGTTAAAAAATCCACGCCGAGAATAGACCTTGAAATGTTGGTTAAGAAATCCACACTTATTAAAGCCTTAAAAAAATAATTCCTCAAAGCCGCTTGTATTGGTTCTTCGAAAAATATACTATAAAAAATTCAAGCTTGCTTTGGTCCCTGAAAACGTATTCTTTAAACCAGTGAGCTGAGTAGTATAGTCGGACGGGGCCGACCATATGATGCCCTACACAACTTCCACGAAAATCTAACTTTATGTGGTTCTATATTCTGAGCATGGGCCATATTTCGCGATAGCTGCACCCTCTTCGACTATAGGTCAACAGTTATAACTAATATTGAGAACAGCCCTTTTAATTACTTGTCCAGATTCCCTTCACCGTAGGTTGTGTTCTGATGTTTGGCTTTCAATTGTGGAGTCTAGGTCGACTTCAAAAACTCAAAAAAATAAGTTGTCAGTCTACTTTGTCCCATTACCGAAAATTATAGGCCTTGTTCTTGACCATATCTGGATCCTCATGAAAATTTTCAAAGCGATCAACGCTATAATTTCGCCCTCTGATGTGGTAATATATGAATTCGTAGGCACCTGTAAATATTAAAGTGTAACTCCCACATCCGAGCACATAGAATAATGTAATCGTATTATTTTAAAGGTCAACCGCTCCTCTTGGATATACTATAAACTATCGGGTCTAGGCCATTCAGGGGTAAATATATACGCTATAGAATACAAATTTTGTCATTTTTCACACAAAAATCAGGTCCATTTGATCCTCTAAATATTGACCGATCTTTATCAATCCAGGCATGCTTATTCTTTGGCCCGATCCCCTTCTCCATGTAAAAATTCGCAATGTTTGGGCCGTAATTGCGGCCTCTGGAGCGACCAGACAAAAATAAAGTTTTTGGTCCAGTTCAACCCCTAAATATGAACCTATCTTTACCAAAAACAATAGGGGTCTTCATTGGCCGGAACCCATCCTATATGTCGTGAAGATTGGTCCATAACTGTGGCCTGTATCGTGCTTACAAATTATAATGGACAGGCGGACGGACGGACACACATGTCTAGATCGACTGGTCAAGATATGACGATCGGTATACTTAAAGGTGGGTCTAGGACCAATATTTCGCGGCGTTGCAAACTTTTGGGGCTGCACAAAGCTATAATACCCTGACAACACAGTTGTGTAGGGTATAAAAATTAACGCTTATTGTAGTCCTTGGAAAAATATTCTTTAAAAAAATCCAAGCCTTTTTCTATTTCTTGAAATATATCCTTTGAAAAATACATGCCTATTCTGGTTCTTGAAAAATATTTTTTTGTATTCCTTAGGCAAATATGCTGTGAAATATCACCTTCAAAAAAATCCTTTAAAAAATCATCGCTCAAAATGGCCCCTAACGAAATATTTTTTTTGAAAAGCCAATACATGTGGTGCTTGTGTGTTGACCACATGAAATACCAATATTCGAGGGGTTGTACACATATATACAGCTTTTTCCTTAAAAGTATGTGTGTGAATGTTTTGTGACAGCATAATGAAACACAATTTTTATTTTACTTATTTCAGTTTTTTCTTTTGTAATAATTTGTAATAATTTATTTTTACATGTTTTTATGGTACGTCATGTATGTTTGTTTTTACAACGAATTCCCAATTTAGTGACACATGTGTTGTCAGACAGTTGTCAATGGCAACATTAATAGGACACAAATATGTATACATCTACAGTTTGCACACACACACTCGCTTATACTCACCTACACATATAAAAACTGTTTCAAAGTTGTGACAATGGCGTCAATAATTGTGGTAGAAAATGTTTTTTTTTTGTTATAATATCACGTGACAATCTATCAAGAGGGAGAGTGAGAGGTGGCGAAAGGCAGGTAGTTGGGTAACCAGAGCCAATCCATTGAACAGTAGAGTTTTATATCGAATCCATTGTGCGGATGAAGATATGATGTTAATCAATAGTTTTACTTACATGT
This sequence comes from Musca vetustissima, assembly GCF_032173495.1. NCBI lineage: Eukaryota > Metazoa > Arthropoda > Insecta > Diptera > Muscidae > Musca > Musca vetustissima. Next base: position 44,970 of record NW_026886474.1, on the reverse strand, counting down.
TTAATACAATTGCAGGACATAAAATAGCTCAGTAGAGAGGGTTGGGTTGGAGAAAATTTTAATAGGGTCATGATAAAAATTATAGTTAGAGGTGTCCATCTGGGTGTGGCTTTTCACAGAAATTCAATTTGAAAAATATTGCCAACGAATTATTATTCGTTTTTGCAAATAAGCCTATTTGTAGGATTTTTACATTGATCTGCTTAAATGATTTGTAGGATTTTATTGTATTGAGTCGAATATAAATGATATAATTTTTTTCTGTACTGTATCCAATAAAAATTATAATTATTATTAAATTTCGTAATTGTCATCCCTGAGTTATGGGGAAAATACCTTCCCTGCCAAAAGGATAATAACGGTAGGGTTTTTTTTGCTCTTCGGCACTTTACTGGCTTAACACTGTTAACAAGGGAATTAACAGGTAAATATACTGAACTGTTTTTTTGTTTAATGAAACAAATATAATTTAATAAAAGGTTACCAGCAGCAAGCTTTTAAAATAAATGCATTTTCCTTTTCAAGTTTCATTTCAATGTAATTTCACATTTAATTAGAAGCTTTGACTTTTAATTAACACACATAATCTCAATTTGTATGTGTGAGAGTGTTCTGTTGAGTGAGTGTGTGTGTGTGTGTGTGCGTAGCTTAGCCATGGTGATGAGCAATGAATATTTATTCGGTGTACAAATTAATTAGATATGGCCAGATATGAATTGATGTTACGGAAATTCCTGCAGCCAATTGTTCTCGGAAAGAAATTCAATGCAAATAATTTGTCTGCTAGTAATGTTTACTCGCTTCCCTGGAATTTTCAAAAAAATTTACTTAGAATTTGAATACAAATTATCCGGGTTTTTAATTATTGAAATTGTTGCCAATACATGTAAAGTTAATTGCGTTTAGAGTTTTACATAATATGCCAGATTTGTATTTAATCATTTAATGTGTTGGGGATTTTGGGAGAATTTGCTCAGTTTGTTGGAAAATTTATTTGCTGGGGAATTAATTAATTTTAATAAATATTAAAGCTTTATTACATAGCTAGTTTTTGGTATACTTTTGAATGCGTAATAATGTATCTATTTTATTTCATATTTCTGGGTATATCAATTTTTTATATCCTCCACCACAAACCGCAGGATACACCAAAATTTGTAATTCCGTTTGCAACACTAGAATAGAGGATGAGTGTAGAAGAACGATCGGTATAGTTATATAGGTGATATATTGTAAAAGCGTTAGCCAGTTTTACCATTTTGTAATGTTCTTATGAAGAAATATCCTTCAAGGAGACCATACTCTGCACAAAAGTTACATCTTTCCCATTTTAAATTATAAACTAAAGACTACAAATTACACATTTAAGACAATAAGTCCTACCATTATAAGTTCACAAATTGACTTTCTTGTTGTTGCCATTGCAGCAGCAAACATATTTTCTCAATTATTTGAGGAAAGTGCATATAAATCCATAATAATTTGTATAGAGCTAGAAAATGAACATGAACAGTAGCGGATATACAATTATTATCTAATTAGGAGCAAGGATAGTGATGTGGTCCTTTAAAAAAATATTCTTTAAAACATCTACACCTGAATTGGTCTTTGAAAAAATATTCCTTACAAAATTCACGCCTTTAGTAGTCTTTGAAAATATATTCCTTAAAAAAACTACACCTGTATTAGGTTCTTGAAAAAAATGTTCATTTTAGGGGACCCCCCCATTCGAACTCAAAAGTTAATAATCCAATCGGTTCCAAATTTTGACACGTTTCTCTGTGAGTGTATAGCTATCGTATGAACTAAGATAAAGCCAATCGGTGAAAAACTTCCATATTATACCCTTCACCACACTGTGATACAGGGTATTATGTCTTTGTGCATATGTTTGTAACAGGCAAAAGGAAACGAGATAGACACATGGTTCCTTTTGCATAGAATCACTTTCTGAGTCGATTTATGCATGTCCGTATATCCATCCGTTCGTCTGTAGATGGTAAATTGTAAACAAAGTACAGGTCGCATTTATGATCCGATTTGGATTAAATTTGGCACAAGTCACTTATTTGTCCCAAGGACGAACCCTATTGAAATTCAAGAAAATCGGTTCAGATTTAGATATAGCTCATGTATATATTTTCATTCGATTTAAGGTAAATGGAGCACCAAAGTCCCTATATATTTTTCGATTTGCACGAAATTTTGCATAGTATACTGAATTGAGTCTAGAATAGCGTGTGCCAAATTTCGAGAAAATCCGTTCAGATTTATATATAGCTACCATATGTATTTTTTCCGATTTAATGTAAATGGGGTTCTATATATCGTTCGATTTGCACGAAATTTGGCATATCGTTCTTAATTGAGTCTAAAATGGTGTGTGGTAATTTTGGTAGAAATCTGTTCAGATTTAGATATAGCTCCCATATATTTTCATCCGATTTAATAGAAATGGTGCACCAAAGTTCTCATATATATTTGCATATCAATATTTGTTCGAAAAAGTGACGTCTGTTAGACTTTGTAGAATATATCCAAAGTGGTGAAGGGTATCATATAGTCGGCCCAGTCCGACTTTACTACTTTCCTTACTTGGTTTTTAACTTAATTTTGGGTAAAAAACAGGTGAATTTAAAAAAAAAGAATTGCAAAGTCCGCATTTTGTTAATTTTTAATCGAAGTCAATAATCCTAGTTTATACCAGAGCCAGGCAAATATTCTTTCTAACGCACTTTTCATTTCCGGATTCCCATGTTCCAGTGAGGAGTTATCATGCCCAACATCAAGAATAAGAAAATATATTTTTTTAAAAATGCACGGCTGTTTTAGGTCCTTGAAAAAAATATTTTTTAAAAAATTTACGTCTTTTGTAGTTTCTAAAAAAATTTTCTTTAAAAAATCCATGGCTCTTTTAGGTCCTTGAAAAAATATTCCTTAAAAAATCCATGCCTTTTGTAGTCTTTGCAAAAATATGACTTAAAAAATTCAGCACTTTGTAGTCTTTGAAAAAATATTCCATGCCTTTTGTAGTCTTTGAAAAAATATTCTTTAAAAAATCTACGCCTTTTGTAGTCTTTGAAAAAATATTACTTAAAAAAATTCAGCTCTTTGTAGTCTTTGAAAAAATATTCCATGCCTTTTGTAGTCTTTGAAAAAATATTCTTTAAAGAATCCACGCTAGTTTTGGGTACTTAAAAAAATGGGCCCTTGAAAAAATACTCTTTAAAAAATGTTTGGGTTCTTGAAAAAATATTCTTTAAAAATCCACGACATAAAAAAATTATTTAAAAATCCACGACCTAAAAAAATATTGTATAAAAATCTACGACTTGAACAAAAAATCTTTAAAAAATCCCTGGTTATTTGGGTTCTTGAAAAAAAAAAATTCCTTAAAAAATCCCCGTCTGTTTGAGTTCTTGAAAAAGTATTCATAAAAAATCCACCCCTGTATTGGTTCTAGAATTTTCTTTAAAAAATCCACGATATAATGAGCCTTGAAAAAATGTTCTTTGCAAAATCTGCCACTGTGTTCTGCTTTTTTCCTTATATAAATTGCATCCACAAACTTATATTTGCCTGTGTCGTTGTAGTTGTTTGCCACTGAATCTCGTCTGTTACGATCTTCTCCAGCCGAAAAATATGCTACAAATAATAAAATTTCACTTCTTGTCATTTTTTAAGCTTCTAGATTTGGTGTCCTTGTTGTTGTTGTTGCATTATATTGCCTGCTCTTGTGTCCTTGTTATGTGGCATAGAAAAGAAAACAGACAAATCAAAGCTTCCCTGCGATGGCGTTATATATGTATGTGTGTGTATGAATCCCTTTTTGGCAACAAATAAACTTAAATTTGTTTCTTGTTGTTGTTCTTCCTCTTCTTCTTAAGAAATGACATTGTGACTCTGTTTTGTATTTGTTCTTGAAGAAAAAAAAAACAAACTAAAAAGAACACAATAAAGAGAAAACTAAAGCGTTTTCCTTTAGCAGATGCTGGCTGCTTTATTGTAGTTTGCCCCTGGAGCTATGCCTTACTCTAGTGCTGCTGCTGTTGATGATGGTAGTGGCGTCGGTGAAGGTGGTGATGTGGGTATTGGTGTTGGACGTATGATGGTAGTTGTGAGTAATGCTGTCTGGTATTTGCCATGTTTATGTTTTCATGAAAAGATCACCAATTTATTTCAGGCTTTCTTTGGAGAATTTCTTTATGTTTTTTTTGTTTTCATTCTTTTTCGTTTTTGGCAAGAGTTTTCTATAACTTTTACTTGTGGCTCTGCCAGCTGAAAAGAATGAAAAAAAAAAACAAAACAGAAGAATGTACATTGAGTTACAAATGTTGTTCTTCCATTGTAATGGGGTTTCAGGGAATTCCATTGAAAAGAAAGTTTCTTCTTTCTTAACACACTCTCCCCTCCGTCCTCCTCTCACCAACCAGCCACACATCACCAATATATTGTTCCTTGGAATTGTATTTTATTATTATAGTTGACTACTTTTGGGGTTTACCAAAACCAAATCCCCTTCCCCCTTCTCTCTTTGCAAAACCTCTCTTTCTATTTGGTAAAATAAGAAAACAAATTGTCAGTGGGTTGGTTGGCTGTTTACTGATGACGATGTTTTCCCTGGTTATGAGGAATGTGTATGTGTGTGTTGTGTGTGGGTGTGTGTATGTGTGTGTTTGTTTCGGAGACTTTTTACTACTGATGCATTTTATGATTGTGTATATTCCTTAATCTAATAGAAATGTAATTTGTTTGCCAAATAGTTGCATTATTTTATTTATTCAACACAAAGGGAATTTCTTTTCAATAAAAACACAAACACACACACATACATAAATATATAGTTTTTTATTTCTTCAACAAAACAATTTTATGTGTATTTTTGTTATAATTTGATTACAAAATAGAATAAATAAACTGAATGCATTTCAAATATATACATCGTGTGCATTGAAAGAGTACAGCAAATTGATTAAAAGTTAAATAAATGAGAAAAAACACAAAATTAAATTAAAAAAAATCTGCAAGAGAAGCTAATAAAGTTTGTGGTTTTCTATTGCAATCTCAGTAATTGAAAGCATAATAAAAAGGTAAATATAATAATAAAACTATCAATTCTTTAAAAACACTCTAGCCATATTATTTAAAAGATAATGCTACCATCTTATTAACATATTTAGATTTATTGGTTTAAAGGAGCTGGATCGTTACGAAATTATGCTAGTCCTTAAAAGAAAAATTGTTTAAAAAAATAAATTTTCCAAAAAATTCTACAAATGTTCTGATCTTTGAAAAAAAAAAAATATTTTTAAAAACACACGCTATTTTGGCGCTTTAAAAGTCCTTAAAAAGCATTTAAAACAATCCACGTCTGTACTAGTCCTTGAAAAATATTCTTTAAAAAATTCAAGCCTATAATGGTCCTTGAAAAGTTATTCCTTAAATTCAAATCGATGGATATATAGGGACTTTGATGCACCATTTACAATACATCGGACGTAAATATATATGGGAGCTATATCTAAGTCTAAACAGATTTTTCCAAATTTCAATAGGGTTCGTCCGTGGGCCAAATAAATGTGGTGTGCCAAATTTCATCCAAAAATGTTTAAAACAATCCACGTCAATTCTAGTGTTTGAAAAATATTCTTTAAAAAATCCAAGCCTATAATGGTCATTGAAAAAATATTTTTTTAAAAAATCCTTTTTTAAAACAAAGACACGCCTATTCTTGTCCTTGAAAAAATATTCTTTACAAATGCTTGATTCCTGTAGGCCCATTCTGTAACATTTTAACAACATTCGACATTGTTTATTTTACAGCAATTTCATGTGTTTGTTTTGTTGTTTTTACAATAGCAATTTTTAATGGGGATTTTTCCTACAATCTGTAAGATCCAAAAAGTGGACTGATACTGATAACGCATGGTAGAGTATAAAATCCTCAAACTACTGTAATTTAGATTACAAAGTTATATGAGGGTATGCCTAAAGGGGGACCAATATTCCTATTCCACATAACGACTACGCAATCGTTGGGATTGGAACAAATCAGATAACTATTTTAATATAAAAAGGGGTTATATGGGGACTACCCCTAAAAAGGGGTGAATATTAATAGTTTTTGGTTGGGAGATTTGTTACCATATACGACTAAAAAATACCAAATTTCAACGAATTCGGTTGAAAAACGCGCTCAAGAACCTCAAAATATCGAAAATTGCAGGTACCCTCATATGGGACTACCCGTTACCCAATAGGAACTCAAATTGCTAAATTACAGCCAATGCGGTGAAAAAATCCGCTCAAAACCCCCCAAAAACTGGAAATTGGGAGGTACCCCTATATGGGGGGCTACAAGAAAAAGTGGACCTATATTAATAATTTTCAGTGGGGAAATTTGGCACCCAATAAGAATCCCATGTACCAAATTTCAGCGAATTCGGTTGAAAACCGCGCTCAAGAACCCTAAAATACCAAAAATTGGGGGGTACCCTTATATGGGGGCTACCCGAAAAAATTGGTCAATATTTGTAATTTTTAGTATAGAGATTTGCTACCCAATAAGAACTCAAAGTACCGAATTTCAGCGAATTCGGTCGAAAAAAGCGATCAAACCCCCCCAAAATACCGCAAAATTATGCGTACCCTTATATGGGGGCTATCCGAAAATATGGGCCCATATATCTAATTTTTAGTGGAGAGATTTGCTACCCAATAAGAACTAAGTGTACCAAATTACAGCGAATTCAGTTGAAAAACGCGCTCAAGAACCTTATATGGAAGCTATGCCAAAACGTGGACCGATAAAGCCCATCTTCGAACTTGCCTGCCTGCAGACAAAAGACAACTCTATGCAAAATTTTGGCGATGTATCTCAATTCGTTTAGACGCTAGAGTGATTACAACAGACAGACGGACATGACCCATATCAATTTGACCTATTTTTGGATATTATATTAAAAAGATAGGTTCTTACCTAAACTGCATTTCAATGTACAATAAAGTTTAAGCGATTTTTATAACCTTATTATGTCTTTGTGCATATGTTTGTAACAGGCAAAAGGAAACGAGATAGACACATGGCTCCTTTTGAGAATATGCATAGAAACACTTTCTGAGTCGATTTATGCATGTTCGTCCGTCTGTTTGTCTGTCCATGTTAAATTGTAAACAATGTACAAGTCGAATTTATGATCCAAATAGGATGAAATTTGGCACAGCTCATTTGTTTGGCCCAAGGACGAATCCTACTGAAATTAAGAAAAATCGGTTCAGATTTAGATATAGCCCCCATACATATTTTCGTCCTATTTAAGGTAAATGGTGTACCAAAGTTCCTATATATCTTTCGATTTGTAAGAAATTTGGCACATAGTAATTAATAAGGTCTAGAATGATGTGTGCTAAGTTTCGTGAAAATCGGTTCAGATTTATATATAGGTTCCATATATATTTTCGTCCGATTTTATGTAACTGGTGCACCAAAGTACCTATATATCTTTAGATTTGCAAGAATATATTGGTAAAGGGTATCTGATGTTGTGTGCAAGCTTCGTGAAAATAGATATATAGTATCGTCATAGCTAGGACTTTTCATTTGCATGTATTTTGACATAGCACTGAATTAAGTCTAGAATGATGTGTGCAAAGTTTCGTGAAAATCGTAATATAAATAGTAGTATTTTATGTAACTGGTGCACAAGTTTGCATCGTTCGATTTGAAATCGGTTCAGATATAGATATATAACAAAAACGCGTCTTCTCTTTGGATACGTGTGTTATCATATGTATGTTTCATATTATTTTCTTTACTGGTTTTTGTTCGTTTTTATGTTTTTCCACATTTCCATTGATAATTGCTAGGGGCCACTATGGGCTTCTCGTGTACAGAAAAATGATTTTAATTAACAAAGTTTTTTGTACTCAGAATTTTGTTTTCATAAAACAAATTTTCGGCGATTCTGATGAAATTATTTGTAAGTACTGATATAAAAAACTACAACTAAAAAGAGGGAACAAATAAAAAAAAATATCGGACTTTTCCATCAGGATGGAACATCATCAATGCCAACATCAGGAATGCTGAGAAAACAAAAACACATACATACACAACCGCTAACGAACTGACAGGAAGAAAGAAAGTACACCCGAAATGAAAAAAAAACACTTCAAATCATCAGTAACAGAAACCACAACGCAATGCAATGTTGCACAACAACAATTCAATTGAGGTCACTTATCAATTATAACAGCCATAAATATTGTTGCAAACTATTTATATACATATAAATGTTTTATATGTTTTTCGTATTTTTATTGCAAAAATAAAAGTTATTGAAATCAACAGAACAACACCATCAACATCAGATTCGTCGACATCAGAAATAACGATAACAGCACCATTTGGAAAAAAGTTTTAAATTTTCCATTTTTCTTTTTATTTCGATTTTTCCTCCACAAAGGAGCCATCTATAATCAATAATCTGCAGTGATTTTTGTTTACCATGAAAAAGAACGTCAATTGAAAAATTTATATATGTCAGAAAAATGGCAAATATATAATATTTGTACTTTTTATTTTCAAAGAATGTTTACAAAATGTGGAAATATAATTTATTTTGTTGTCGAATAGCTGTTATTTGAATTTACACAAAATTGATAACTCAATGAAGTGTATGGATTCATGGAAATATTTAATATAGTGAAAATCCCCATAAGTGCCGAATAGTGGGATGAATGAGAGATATTTATGGGCGTGGATTTTTAAAGGCCATATTGAGCCCAGAAAGCGTGAATTTTTAAAGAAGTTTCCAATGACAATATTTAGCTCCTTGGGTGTGGATTTTTAAAGAAAATTTTAAAGGCCATATTGAGCTCTTTAGGCGTGAATTATTAAAAAAATTGTAAAGGCCATTAAGCTCCTTGGGCGTGGATTTTTAAAGAAATTTTTAAAGGCCATATTGAGCTCCAAAGGCGTGGATTTTTAAAGAAAATTTCTAAGGCCATATTGAGTTCTTTAGGCGTGGACTTTTAAAGAAATTTTTAAAGGCAATATTGAGCCCAGAAGGCATGGGTTTTTAAAGACATTTTTTAAGGCAATATTGAGCCCAGAAGGCGTGGTTTTAAATGCAATATTGAGCCCAGAAAGCGTGGGGTTTTAAAGGCAATATTGAGCTCAGATGGCGTGGATTATTAAAGAAATTTTTAAAGGCCATATTGAGCTCCTTGGGCGTTGATTTTTAAAGGCCATATTAAGCTCTTTAGGCGTGGATTATTAAAGAAATTTTTAAAGGCCATATTGAGCTCCTTGGGCGTGGATTTTTAAAGAAATTTTTAAAGGACATATTGAGCTTCTTGGGCGGGGATTTTTTAAGAAAAATTTCTAAGGCCATATTGAGCTCCTTGGGGTGGATTTTTAAAGAAAATTTCTAAGGCCACATTGAGTTCTTTAAGCGTGGATTATTAAAGAAATGTCTAAAGGCCATATTGAGCTCCTTGGGCGTGGATTTTTAAAGAATTTTTTAAAGACCATATTGAGCTCATTGGGGTGGATTTTTATATAAAATTTCTAAGGCCATATTGAGTTCTTTTGGCGTGGATTTTTAGAGAAATTTTTAAAGGCAATATTGAGCCCAGAAGGCGTGGATTTTTAAAGAAATTTTTAAAGGCCATATTGAGCCCAGAAGGCGTGGATTTTTAAAGAAATTTTTAAAGGCAATATTGAGCCCAGAAGGCGTGGGTTTTTAAGGAAACTTTTAAAGGCCACATTGAGCTCTTTATGCATAGATTATTAAAGATAATTTTAAAAGCCATGTTGAGCTCTTTAGGTGTGGATTATTAAAGATAATTTTAAAAGACATGTTGAGCTCTTTAGGTGTGGATTGAAGATAATTTTAAAAGCCATGTTGAGCTCTTTGGTGTGGTTAGGTGTGGATTATTAAAGATAATTTTAAAAGCCATGTTGAGC